>NW_027412011.1:177243-200154 GCF_047663935.1 Musca autumnalis
CAAAAACTTCCCAGGTGTAAGCTTCTTCCATTTAAATTTGGTTAAATTGGGTTAATATTGATGACATGGTTTTAGTTTAATGAACTAAAAATACATAATTTTATAATATCGATCTATATTGTACGCATAAAACCACTGTTCACTCCTCGGCGAAAAGTAATGAATTATTGTTATACTCATCCACTATGAATAATGAGCAAAATTAAGAACACCCAATGATTAGTGCAAAATGACATCACTTAGAAAACCCACACAATAGGGTGGTAGTTGTCAAATAAGTCAAGAACTTTGGAATTGTCTTTAACACATGGCAAAACCACTCACATATTTCTGCTAGAATAGCAGTTGGAATGCGAAAAAATATAATTCATTCATTCGTGCTACAGGAAAACAATTTTGATAACACAACCGAAAAATCATTACCCTTTTGTATACACAATTAATTAGTTTATACCTGTCCCTGTACTCGATAATTTGTAATAATTATTGCAAATGCTTCGAATTTTAACAGTTGTTTAATGGAGAAGTTGCTGAAAAATTTAAAAAAAAAAACGTATGTATTTAGGGGGGTTTCAAAATGTTGGGTGTATGAACCGACAAATATATGGATTGCATTAAAGCTCAAAAATTTGCGGGAGATATCGATAGATAGAACTTTTGTACCATACTAACCTACGAAAAACATAATATCGCTGTAAACAGGGTCACTACAAAACCCCCGGTAAAAATATCCAAAGGATTCTCGAACGGGCCCTTACCAAACAATTGAACATTTGTGTGGTTGGTACCCCAAGGATTGAACCGATAGGCGCAAATTTTAACATGAACTAAGTTTGGACAAAATATTTCGATATCCAAAGTTTGGACCAAATCGGTTGCTTCGTTTGTGAAATATTGCGAATATTTTCGAACTTATGTGGCGGAGGTACCGAAAGGAGTGGACCTATAAACACCACCTTCGAATTTCATCGGTTCGAGCCACTACATATGGTGCCATACGGGGTTTTTACACCTTTCTGACTGTTTTCTCAAGAAGTATGGGCTTGCCCCAGAAAAAATACTTTTACTATCGTAATTGAGACAGCGAATGCAAGTTGCTTCAACAAAAATCAAAGTGATTCAAGAGCAGGTCTTAAAGTGAATTTATCCAATATTTTGTGTGGGAGGTACCCGGAGGAGTGGACAAATATGGTCCATATTCTAACCTGATCTATATCTGGTAGATATATTAGGATGTGTAGAGTATAGACCAAACCGTTCACTCCCTTCAAGAGTTATCATGCGCACAATTTTTCCGAACATTTTTGAACTTTTATGGGGGAGGTACCTGAAGGAGTGGACCGATATGGCTTATCTTCAAACATAAACTAAGTTTGCACAAAATATTACGAAGGCCACATTTTGGACCGAATCGGTAGATCCGTTAGAGAGTTACCCGATTTCATCACCTCTGAACGCCACACATTCGTCAATCATGAGAAAGCTGATTTGCCGAGTTTTAGAGGGTTCACCAATGACCGCTTCAGAGAACTGCCCAATCCTTCGGGTGGCGGAAAGGACGTTCCGAGACATGATCACTGCTGCAGCCGCTCGCCATATACCTGCTGGTCGAATATCCGAAGTAAGACCATCCTTCCCAGCAGAGGCGGCGGGATTAGCGGATGATCGTGATGAGCTTCGTCGAGCCAATCCCAGTGACAGAACAGGCTGGTCGGCGAGCGTAAGCGACACAAGTTGTTAAATCATCTGAAGAGTTGCAACATTGGAGCCGCAATAAGTGAAATGTGAGCAACGGTTAAGTCACACTCGAACTCTGGAAGGAGGGATGATAGGATGTCAGTCACGTTCGGCGAAGTACGTTGACTGACCCGAAGATGTGCCAAGTTATTTCAATCGACAGTTTGTCGAGCACCCCGAGATTGACAGGGCGAAGAGAAGAGTATTATGTCGCATCAGATCTCTTCCTGCAAGATGAACCACCACAGTTAACAATGGATGATGTTGCTAATGCCATCAGGAACGCTAAATTATCCAAGGCGTTGGACCCGGATGGAATCTGTATGGTAATGCTGAAACAGCTGGATGAGCCACTAAAGTTCTTAACTTGTAGCCTCATTGTTCCCGAAGTCTGGCAAATGGGCAGCCGGGCAAGGATTCCAGCAAAAATGAATCGTACAGGCCGATTTCGCTTTTGTCGCCCATAGCAAAGACCCTTGAGACCTTAGTGCTCCCCCAGTGTCATTAATAGCTATCCAGTTGCCCATCATCAGCATGGATTCCGTAAGTAGCACATCACGACAACAGGGTTCCAACCCATCTCCACATATATTTGTCAAGGACTCAACCAGATATCGCCGTGTGGTAGAACAGTGAAGGAGATGATGGTCAAAAGCCTTTGATTCAGTCAGGCACTCCATGCTGTTTGAGGACGTTGAGCAGTGGAATTCAGGAAAAAAAGTCCAAACCCCGTAGAGTGAAACAGGAAGTTCTCCAAGGTGTGGTGATATCTCCGGAGCTGTTTAACCTCTACGCCTCCTGTATTCCGCCCTCTCCAGACGGCATTGCGAACGCTACGAGTGGACGATTGCAAGATCCTGGCGCCAGGTACCTTCCCTGATGACATGTGTGAGAGACTGAACTCCTATTTTACCGATCTTAACACCTTTTTCCAAGCGAGGAATATGCAGATTTCCGCCAGAAAATCTACAGGCACTCTGTTCACCGCATGGACGGCGCAGTTTGGAAGAGAGTTAAATGTCATGGTCGATGGTAGCTAAATTCCGACCACAAACTGCCCCAAAATTCTATGGGCCACATTCGATACTACGTTCAAATAGTGCGCGCACGCTGCAGCTATCTGCGACAAACTGAAAAGATTCTCAAGTCTCTAGCCGGCAGTACTTGGGGTGCAAATAAAGAAACCTTGTTGGCCACATATAACGCGATAGGTCGGTCTGTGGTAATCTATGCGGCTCCAGTTTGGTACGCGGCATTATGTGGTGGAAAAAGATTCAAACCTGTCAGAATGCCGCCCTGAAAACAGCAACAGGTTGCCTTCTCAAGTCTTCTGTGGACCATATACATGAGGAGGCAAAGATTCTTCCAGTACATGAGGGGGCAAAGATTCTTCCAGTACAGCAACACAATGAGATGCTTTCATTACAGTACTTGCTTGGGTGTTACCGTGAGAGCTATCCCATTCACCATCTAGTGGGTAAGACCGACAGATTCAAGCACATCATGGTCCAACGATACAGGAGAGAACCCTTGGATTAGCAGGCATATCAATTACGTTTAAATAGCATTCACACGGACGCAGTTGCTAGGGCCATAAGCAAATATAGTGGGAATAAAGCCCTCGTAGTACATCCCCCATCTATCGCAGCTGAGGAGCGTCAGCTGCCACGACAAATCAGAAAAGTTTTGGCTCAACTACGCTCGGGATATTACAGTCGCCTAAATCCTTATTGGGCGGATATCGCGCCGTGCAAGACATCTGTCCAGTATGGGCGCATACTACACCTTTTCAACTGCCCCGCCAAACCTACTCATCTAACTACAGTGAATCTGTGCCTAAATCCCATCGAAGTAGCCACTTTTCTTAAACTGGAGATTGACCCAGAGCCATACAATAATAAATACTGTTTCAACAACAACAACAACAACAAACGAATTACCTGTAATAAAAAATTCCCAACAGAAGTTTTGGTAAAGGTATACATTTGTTCGTCACCTCCATCATTGTATTTTTTGTATTGTGTTTTATTTGACAAGTTAAAAATTCTCGAAAAAAATGCACCAAATTACGAATAGTTGGCCAAGAGGGTTTCATTTGTGTAGAGGGGTATTCGATGAGTCCTTAGTTAAAAGTCTCAATTTCATCGAAATTTAGTCCTGAATAACTTTCGGCCGATGTCTATAAGAATAATAGAATAAACAGAAACCCCTTGATTTAATGAATCAATAGAATAGAATCATTCCATAAAATTTGGGTTTGCTTCTTTTCTTTATATCACTGGGTGAGGGACCCTCACTGTAGGTATATCTATGTTGGCAAAGCCAGCTGTTTGCTTATTAGTTGTTTCATTTGTATGTTCTATTTTTTTAACTTAATACTAGTCTTAATCCTTAATTATGACACATACACACAATTTCTTCTAACATTTTTTCAAATCTTAAAGTAATTTGTATTAACTTGAATTTGTTTGTATAAAAGTCAAATCATACCCTGTAGGCAGAACAAAAAAGTGACACGCTCAATTACTTAAAAAGAAACGAAAAAAAAAAGAAATCTCATATGTAATTCCTTGTAATTCCTGGTGTCATTTGTAAAAGTCATAGTCGTAGAAAACAAACACATTACATTAATTATAGTAAATCTCATATTACACTCTCGTACACCAACACTAACACACTCACACACAGCAAGGATTAATTATTCAGGACGTTACGAATGAAATTAAATTCTGGCATTAAAGGAATTTATCAAAAATCCCAAACTAGAAGCAATAACACTTTACAGTAAATCCACAATCTTCAAACTGTTTTTCTCATTCTCATTCCTTGGAATCAACAGCAAAGCAAAGCTAAGAAAATCACTTTCACAGAGAAAATGACAAGAAGTGAAAAATAGACATTGAAGAGGAAAAGGGGGAAAGTGGCTATGCAACAACATATATTTAATTGTGTGTGGATGTGTGTGCGTATGTTTACATAAAACTAGGCGCCCTGTAGGGACTGTGGGCGGTTTAAAGCTCACTTAAGGTTGGCTTTTTTTTAAACATAAGTGGCATTTTATCGATCATTTTGCCTTATGCCAACTGACTAATTTTACAAGGCGATGAGCGCCTGAGTGGTCAGTATTGTCCAACGCCAGATAACTTTTCGACTGATAATAAACTAACTTTTTTTTGCCTATTTTTAGTCAGTTTAAAACATAATGTGAAAAAAAACAATTTTTGTTTCTGTGTGTTTTTTATTTTTGACTTTTCATATTGTCTCTCTCCCTCTCTTTGTCTCTCTCTCTTTTTGTTAGAGAGAAGAAGGGGCAAATTTGTATATTTCCTTTGTGTTCCTTTTTAATTCCAGAATTATACGAGTAATATGTACGAATATGTTCAGTCCATCAACACTGTATTCTATAACTGGATGCTGCATTTATACGAAGAATATTAAGAAAAAGCAAGTGCGAATTATTTATACATTTGTGCCTAATTTCTTCGACAAACACAAATACTTTGCAGACGGTACATGTTTCTGTTTTCAGAGTGGTTAATCTCTAGATAACTTTTCGACTAACTTTATATTGGTCGAAAAGTTATCTAGACATGGACAATTGCCGAAAATTTTTTCTGTTCAATGTGGTTCATCTCTAGATAACTTTTGAGCCAGTTTTTAGTCAGTTTAAAAATTATCGATCTATTATCAATCATTTGATCAACTGGTTAATAAAAGTCCGACAGGGCGTGCACAAGTGTATGTCTCAACAAAAAAGAGTGAAGTGGTTTCATAATAAATGCAATGAAATTTATTTTGAAGAAAGCCTAAAAGTATGCAATAATTCTATTTTATGAGCACATTAATACCAACAAGTAGGTATTCCTGACTGTTAGAAAGAGTATCGTCATCATCATATACATTTCGTATAAATAAACAAGAAAGAAACCTTAGGAAAACAAAGTTTTCCTAAATTCCAAAAAGTACTGCAAGCACTACAAGAATGTTTCAGTAGCACAGCTTGTTGGCAGCATCTCGAAAGTCAAACGTAAGGAGGGGGTTCACATTATTTACCACAAATGAGTATGAGTGTGCTACAAATGACAAGTTACAAACATTACAACGACAAATGTGTGTTGTATATACATATATGTTAATGTGTCACATGTACAAATGTATGTCACACCGTGTTTGTGTGTCTTGGGCTTTCTACCCCAAATCATACATCCGTTTCCCCAAAAATGTGCAAATGACTAAACCGTGTACAAAGATCATCATAGCTAAAGAGTAAGTAGCTTTCCTCTCCTTTTATTTTTGTTCAAGTGTTAGTAAAAGATTTAAGTTGGCATCTCATCTGCAATGACACATTAATAACAACAAACAAACGGCAGCAGTAGCATCAACAGCAGCAGCAGCAAGAAGAACAGGAACAAGAGCACTTCAATTCATGAATGGAGAAAAGTGTTACCCACTGTTGACATGGTTTAAGAAAAGTTGACGAAATATTGTCTGCTTGTCATCATGTATTTTGGTGGTATTGACAAACGTATTCACTTGGTATAGAAATGTTGGGGAATTGGTTTTTTATGTTGGGGAATTGTTTTTTTTTGTTTTTCCGTTTGCAACGCAATGAAATACTCATTTGCGACCCTATAAAGTGTATAAATTCTTGATCAGGGTAAAATTCTGAGTCGATCTGTGCATGTCCGTCCGTCAGTGGTAATCACTCTAGCATCCACCAACATGGAGATCGGACGCTGAAATTTTGGGAAAATGCCTCGTTTGTTTGCGGACAGGTCAAGTTCGATGATGGGCTATATCGGTCTACGTTTTGGTATAGCCCCTATATAACGGTACCCCCGATTTACGGTATTTCGACGTTTTTAGTTACATTTTCGGACTGAATTAGCTATAATTTGACATTTAGGGTTGTTAAGTGTCAAGAAACTTATATAACAAAACTTGTGGACGTAGATCCATGTTTTGGAATAGCCACCATATAACGGTACCGCCCGCCTTCAAGTATTTTGACGTTTAAAGTCATATTTTTAGACCGAATTATCTATAATTTGACATTTAGGGTTCCTTTGTGGTCACAAAACTTATATTCCAAAAATAGTGGACATAGTTCCATCTTTTGGTACAGCCCCCATAAAACGGCACCTCCCGATTTTCGGTATTTTGAGAATTTTACTTAAAATTTTCAACCGAATTAGCTGTAATTTGACATTTGAAGTTCTTAGCGGTCATCACACCTATCCACCGAAAATTGTAAACATAAGTCCATGTTTGGATACATTCCCCATAAAACGGTACCTCCCGATTTTCAATAATTTGAGGATTTTAGCTACAATTTTCAACCGAACTAGCTGTAATTTGACATTTAAAGTTTTTAGTGGTCACCACACCTATCCACCAACAATTTTCAACATAGGTCCATGTTTGGATATAGCCCTCATATAACGGTACATCCCGATTTTCGGTGTTTTGAGAATTTTACCTAACATTTTTAACCGAACTAGCTGTAAGTTGACATTTAAAGTACTCGGTGGTCACCATACCTCTACGTGTCCGTGTTTTGTTATAGCCCCCATATAACGACACCACCCGAATTTCGGTATTTTGAGCACTTTAGCTACAATTTTTAACCTAACTATCTAGAATTTGTCCTACATTTTTTAACCAAACTACCAGTAATTTGACATTTGAGATTCCCAGGCGTCACAAAACTTCTCCATCAGAAAGTATCAACATAGGTCCATGTTTTGTTATAGCCGCTATAGAACGGTATGTCCCAATTTTTAGCTGAACTAGATGTAATTTATCCTTTGCGGTCTTAGTTGTCTAAAAGCTACTCGACCAAAAATTGTCAACATACATAGGTAGATGTAGGCACCATATAAAAGTGCCGCCCGAATGAAAACATTTTAGGTACATTATCTGACATTTTTAGGTACCGACTTAATTAACTAATTAATAAAAAATAATAATTATTCCATATTAGTTCAGAATATTTTATGGTGGAGTGTATGAAAAGTTCGGCCCGACCGAACTTAACGCTTTTTATGCTTTCAGCCTTTAGGCTAAAGAGGGTATTTACACTTTGATACGACCAAAAGTGTGCCTCATCGAAATAATGGCTTTAGACCCCAAGTATGTTTGTACCATATCCGTTTCAGACAATTTTAAGTCGATCTAGCAATGTCCGTCCGTCTGTCTGTCTGGCTGGTGCGCACGATAACTCTCGAACGGATCAATCGATTCGGTTCAAATTTTGGGTATTGAAATATTTTGTCCAGATTTGATTTAAGTTCGAAGATGGGCCATATCGGTTTGCTTAAGTGCAGCTTAAGGCCTGCTCTCGAATCGCTTTGATTTTTATTGCAGCCACTTGTATGCTCTACCCCCATTACGACGATATAATTTTTTTCAGGAGCAAGTCCATACTTCCTACGAAATCAGCACAAAAACTGCAAACAACCCATATAATACTACGTGTCGTAGTTGGAGCGCACGATAACTCTCGAACGGATCAACATATTTGGTTCAAATTTTGGGTCTTTCAATATTTTGTCCAAACTTAGTTTAAGTTCGAAGATAGACCATATCGGTCCACTCCTTCCGGTACCTCCCCCACCAAGGTTCAAAAATTTTCGCCATGATTGTGGGCATGATAACTCTAGGATGGAGTAACCGAATTGAGCCAAACTTTGCAGTTGGTAATATTACTTTCAGGCATAGATCGGGTTTTAATATGGACTATATCGGTCCATTCATTTGGGTACCTTCCACACAAAATTTTGAAAAAGTATAGTTTAACAACTCCTCTCTGATCTTATTATATTTGTGATGCAGCAGGTTGCACTTGCGGCCTCTGTTACGACGTTGTAATTTGTTTCGTGGGCAAGTCCATAAATCTTGAGATAATGACCCAAAAGGGTGCAGAAAATCCTACCGGCACACCTAAACTGGTTAATGTGTAAAATAAGAGAAATCGATTTAGCTCAAACTAAATTAAAAAGTAAAATTGTAGTATATTTAAATTCAGAAAATTAAGTACAACATTTTTAATTATATAGTATGTAAGGAAAATATCCATAGACTAATAAAGAAAAAAATTATTTCCTACAGATTTGTATTAGGTCCGAATATGTTCTACATCGGATCACTCCTACGGGTAGCACTCGTCTTGGATGATTCTGAATTTTGTTGCAAAATGTAGTTTTTTGCGGCCCTTTCCATCCTGAAAAATTTTCCCAACAGCTAAAAAAACTACAGAAGTACTGTGTTAATTTTTTTTCTTCGGGTGTTGGAACAAAATTCAGAATGCACTCGTCTTGGATCATTCTGAATTTTGTTGCAACATGTAGATTTTTGCGGCCCTTTCCATCCTGAAAAATTTTCCCACCAGCTAAAAAACCTACAGAAGTACTGTGTTAACTTTTTTCTTCGGGTACGTGGCTGAGGGTATATCTCTGTCGGCTCAGCTGACTGATACTTTCTTACTTGTTACTTACTTAAGTGACTTTCTTTAGAACATTCTCCGTATAAGCCACACTATGAAAAGATTTCCACTCCTCTCTAATTGTTTTTTTTTTTAATTTGGAATATCGTGTTTTTCTGATTTCTTCATCCATTTGTTTATGCCATCGTAGCCTTGGCCTTCCAGTTTTGAGTGTACCACCATGCGGCTAATATTTATACACTTTTTTAGTGGGCTCATCATCGCTCATTTTTGAGACATGGCCCAGCCAACACAATCCTTCTATATCTATATTTTTAACTCGTGGTTCATACGATGTTGATATTTAACTTCAACGCGTATTGACCGTAGATTTGTCCACAAATTTTTCTGCTTACCTTCTTGCGCATGGTAAAGTGTTATAAGATGTGGCTATGTTTTTAAACTGCTTACTTAGACAAAAACAGCATTTGTTTGTACCAAACTGTTTGGAGAAGTTCTTTCCTGTTTGAACTGAGGACCGGGTATCAGTTAGTGTCATCTTACAAAGCCTAATGAGCTTTGCCAGAATACCAAATTCAGACATGACATGAAATACATTTAAACGTAGAGGACTGTCGAAGGTTGCTTTAAAATGGAAAGAGTCGATATGCATGTCATATCCTGTCAATCATTCTTACCAACGTCTTCCTCCAATGTTTTCTGCCTAAGAAGTAATGTCTTATCGGCTTTATCTGACATAAACAGTTCCGGCGGTTTGTTCTGTAGTATCGTGACAGGAGGTGCAGATATGGTACATAGCTTTCTTCTCTTTCGTCAGTTATACATTTTCCAAATATATTTCGAGATGCTATCTTCCCTGACACTTTCGGGGACTTTATCACTATGAGATTAAGGAGAACGCGGTTCTGTCTGTTTAAATTACGCTTACAACTGTCATTGTCCATTTTAGTAATATTTAGGAGAGGGAGGTTGATTCACTTGTAGAAGTGAAAACTAAGTCTAACAATCCCACGGCGACTGGTTATATGCAACGGATTAACTCGGAGGAATCTTCGACCAAGCGCCGTCACCTCAACAATTATTTGTTTGCAATTTATCCTGGATTACCTACTCCGAGCTCTTTTGGTTCGTGTCGGTATAGAGATGAACCCCTGTACAGTATAGATATGTTCCGTTTGTCGGATCCGCATCTACCACATACCAACAATGGTGGGATGTATTTGATGTTGAGAATGGGTGCATTGGCCTTAGCCACACCCAGGATTACTGCGATAAGTATGATGTTGCTTGCTGCGCCAGAACATCTCCCCAACTTCGTCATCGCCCCAACAACAACAAGTGCAGCATCTAACACCACAAATTGCTGTTCAGTGCCCCAGAGATGCATAATTCCTTAATTTCAATTACAGCGCTCTCCGTAATAAGATCGGCGAAATAGTGGACTTTATGAGTCGGAAAAACGTCATGGTCGCCGCGATCTAGGAAACAAAACTCACCGTTACTTGTAGCTTGAAACGTTGCGATGGTTACAACGTTCTGCGGAAGGATCGCCCAAACAGCAGAGGAGGACTTGCCTTATTAATAACCTGTCTGTCCAGTACAGACCTATCTCGATTGAGCTTGACTCTAGTGACCCATACATGGAATGTATGGGGGTAGCGGTAAAGTGTGGTATTACAGAGATAGAACTGCTTGATGTGTACATACCGCCAACGAATAGCTGTGCCCTGCGTTATACACCCGATACTGGAGGCCACCGTGGTGCAATGGTTAGCACGTCCGCCTTGCGGTTCGAATCCCAGGCCAAGCAACATCATATTTTTCAACGGTGGCAAAATTCCCCCTCAGTGATGCTGGCGACATTTCCTGAGTATTTAAGCCTTGACAAAATTCTCTACAAGTGGTGTCGTAAGACACGCCGTTCGGACTCGGCAATAAAAAGTAGGTCCCATATCATAGAGCTACTATGAATCGGCGGGCACACATTTATATGAGGGAAGTCTCCCTTGTCCCTTCGGGAATGTTGTGGAAAAATATGTATGTGGTTCGTTTTAGTGGGCAATAACCGTCTGGTGCTAGAAGACTTCAATTACCATCATTGGCTTTGGCATTCCGCCCTAGGTAATGATCAGAGGGGTACAGCGCTGGCAAATCAAATTGATTGCTCTGCACGAAGACACTCCTACGAGGACAAGAGGAGATTACCACAGCTACACAATTGTGGCACCAGGCCTGATAAATGACGTATCCTGGCAATTCGTCATTTTTCCTTGGCTCAGACCACCTTCCTATCATCGTCTCCATGAATAGACCACCTGATATCATAACCTCTGAACACCGTACTTTTCTGAAAAAATGAGAAAGTTGATTGACAAGGGTTCAGAGAATTTACAATCTCCGCTTCAGAGAGCTGCTTACTTTCCGGGACATCATCACTGCAGTAGCCGCTAGCTACATATATACTTGCGGGCTGCAAAAGTGATTACAACACCTGAAGCACTGCAACCTTGGTACAAGATCAAGTAAATTGTGGGCAACTGTTAAATCACTCTCGTAGGAAGGATGATAGAACGGTAGTTACTTTCAACGGCATGACAGTAAGTGTCCCAAAGAGGTGCTCGTGTTATTTTAACAGGCAGCTTATAGAGCACCCCGAGAGCGATAGGGCGAAGAGGAGTGTGCTTCACCGTATAAGAAGAGTCCTTCCAGCCGAGGAGGTATCACCACAATTAACAATGGGGACGTGATACGAAACAAGAAATTATCCAAAGCGCTGGGTCCATACGGAATATCAATGGTAATGCTTAAGCGACTGGGTGAACAAGGAGTTGAGTATTTAACAAATGTCCTCAATCTATCGTTAACCACCTATATTGTACCAGAAGCCTGGAAGGTTGGCAGGATGGTCCCGCTACTGAAGCCTGGCAAGGATACAAGCAGAGTTGAATCGTACAGACCGACTTCACTCCAGTAGTCAGTAGCAAAGATTCTAGAGATAATACTCCATTTTCCCAACATCAACATGGAATCCGGAAAATGCATAGTACTACAACAGCATTATTCGCCATATCCACACATATGAGGGAGAATGGCGCCAGTCGTTTGTGGAATTCAGAAACAAGAAGTCCACACCCGTAGTGTGGAACAGGGAGTTCCGCAAGGCGGGGTGATATCTCCGAAACTGCTTAACCTCTAACTTTCTGAAATTCCACACTCCCTAGACTGTATAGAGATCGTAAAGTATGCGGATGATTGGCGTCGGGTCCTATCGTCGATGACATATGTGATAGGTTAAATGTCGAAACAGCTGACTTAGTGCAGTTTTTCCATCTGAGGAATATGAAAATATCCGCCGCTAAATCCACTGCCACACTGCGCACCACCTGAACGGCTAATTCATTGGCGACAGATCTGTGGTAAGATATGCTGCGCTAGTTTGGTGAGCATCCCTGTCACAATTTAATGGACAGGCTTCTTCAACCCAGGCACGTCAGGAGAGATCTTTATAATCTGGAGAGAGAGAGAGAGAGGTCCAAAGGTGTAAACGAGGTCTACACGATAGCATTCACCCTGATGCAGTCGCACAGACAGTAGAGATAATGTGTGAATGCCGTACTTGGGGACCACCTCCCATCCATCGCAGCAGAAGGACTCCAGCTCCCAAGGTAAACAAAAGTGGTTTTAGCCTAATTAATATCCGGACGATACAGCCCCTTCAATTTGTATATGGCCCGAATTGATGCCTCGATAAACAAAACATGCCCGGCATGTGGAATGGGATCACACAGCTAAGCAAATACAGCGTGTATTTGCTTAGCTGCCCAGCTAACCCCACTCTCCTGTCTGATGCAACAGTCCAGGTTGCAGAATTTTTGTGTCTGGATATGGAGAAACCAAAGGCTTTCTAATCATTTTTACCAAAGAAAACCTATAATTTATTCCGCGGGCACCGAAATAACAGCGTTAAAGGGTTTAAATTGACAGATATTTGAAACATTTCGGAATATCAATATGAGTCGCGCAGTTATGTCATATTTCTTCACAATAAGATAGAATATGACACTGACAACCTCGACGGATACAATCGAGTGCTTCAGACGCTGATAAAATGGAACATTTTCAAAATAATTATGAAAAACGTCAAAATTTCTTATAAAAACCATGATGTTTTGTTCAACAAAATGGGTTTTCCGCGAAAAAGTTTGCCGTTTAAAGGTTTGGAAATATACTCCAGATTTAGAGGAAAATAATCTGATATGAAAACAACCGCTATTTTAATACACTGAGGGAAATTTTAGCACATTTTCAAATTGAACACACCCTTTGGACTTCGAGTTTTACATGTGTTCTTTTTTCGGTGTCCGCGACAGTTCTCAACAGTGTTATGCTCCAATATAAATGGACCAGGTTATGCTCTCTATACCGGATTTTACGAATTAGTAGTTTTTATACCCTCCACCATAGGATGGGGGTATATTAAGTTTGTCACTAAGTTTGTAACTACTCGAAATAATCATTGTAGACCCCACAAAGTATATATATTCTTGATCAGCGTGCAATTCTACATCGATATAGCCATGTCCGTCCGTCTGTCCGTCTGTGGAAATCACTCTAGCGTCCGAACGGATTGACGTAGGTTGATGAAATTTTGGGAAAATATGTTATATTTACGTAGGACTTTTGGTATTGAAAGCGGGCTATGTAGGTCCACGCTTTCGTATAGCCCCCATACAAAATGACGCGTCGTCGTTTTAAGGAAATTTTAAGATATTTGGCCCATTTTACCACCAAATTGGTTGTAATTTGGTACTTTGTGTCTCCAGGGGCCACAAAATATTCCTACCAAAGTTGGGTTATATAGGTCCACGTTTTGGTATAGCCCCCATATAAGGCCCCATATAAAGTACGCGTCATTTTAATATATTTTGAATGTATTAGACCCATTTGACCACAGAATCGGTTGTAACTTTGTATTTTGTGTCTCCAGAGGCCACAAAATATTCCTACCAAAGTTGGGTTATATAGGTCCACGTTTTGGTATAGCCCCCATATAAGGCCCCATATAAAGTACGCGTCATTTTAATATATTTTGAATGTATTAGACCCATTTGACCAAAGAATCGGTTGTAACTTTGTATTTTGTGTTTCCAGAGGCTAAGAAACATTTCTACCATAAAATGTTTATATAGGTCCACGTGTTGATGTAGCCCCCATAATACAATATATCCCGATTTTCGACATTTTGAACGTTTTAGCCTCATTATCACACCGATATGGCTGAAATTTGGTATTTAGTCTTCTTTAGGCGTATAAAACTTTCCCCCAGACATTTGTAGGTATAGGTCCACGCCATCATATAGCCCCCATGGAACGGTACCTTCCGAATTTCGGTATTTTAAAGGTTGTGGCCACATTAATCCACCAAAACGGCTGAAATTTGTGGTGGAGGGTATAAAAAGTTCGGCCCGACCGAACTTAACGCTTTTCTTACTTGTTTTAACTGAACTCGCAAATGTAAAAACCCCGTTTTCGCGGGAAAACACAGTCATGGAAATTAAGGTTTTAGGTTTCGTATGTTGTTTTAAAAAGTACTAAAATTTCACTCAATGTATTAAAATAACGGTTGTTTTCTTATCAGATTATCATCCTCCAAATCTGGAGCATATTTCCAAACCTTTAAACGGCAGACTTGTTCGCGGAAAAACCATTTTATTAAACAAAACATCATCAATATTTATAAGAAATGTTGACGTTTTTCATAATTATTTTAAAAATGTTCCATCTTATCAGCATCCGAAACACTCGATTGTATCCGTCGAGGTTGTCAGTGTCATATTCTATCTTATTGTGAAGAAATATGACATAACTGCGCGACTCCTATTGATATTCCGAGATGTTTCAAATATCTGTCAATTTAAACCCTTTAACGCTGCTGTTTCGGTGACCGCGGAATAATTTATAGGTTTTCTTTGGTGAAAAATGATTAGAAAGCCTTACTTTATCGACTGAAAGAAAATTCGGCGTTAATATCTCAAAAATTCGCGAAAATAAAGTGACTGTTCTATCCTGATGACCAAAAATAAATTCCTATTTTTCATAGTACTATCGGAAAATTGATCAGAAAATCATTTCGCGAAGAGCTAGAAACATAATTTTTCTGTGTTTGATACATAACATCATAGACTTTAAATCCCCAGAAGATTAAAAACGCAGATTTATTCGCTTTGGGATAAATAAGCTAACATTAACAAAAATTTAGGTGTTCTATTCTACTGACGTGGAGTGTATTTGTAAAATATCAAAAGTCTTGTGGTCTGCAAAAAAAACGATGCTGACCCACCGTGCGACACAGCGAACGTATTACAAAACCATTTCAGAGACTGCAAGTTAACAATACATACGTTGAAAATTTAACCATCAGATGATATACTGCAGAACGTTTTCACAAAAATTTTTAATTCTCAATTCCACATAACCTTTTAATTTTCATACCACACCGCACAACGACAGGTAAATTGTACACATGTAAAGAAACGACAAACATTTTGTATGTTAAATTATTCGTAAAGTTTTGTAACAAATACACGAGAAGTCCTCTTGTCATTCATCCCAGCCATTCATTTAGACGCCTCTTCATTATCCATCCATCCACACACACGCCCATAATGTAAAGTAGGCTGTTTAATTTTTCCACAACAGGAACGTAGGCTTCAAAGTCTTTGTATTACAAAAGCTTCCAACAATTATATGTATGTGGTACATAAGTGCAGCCGGCCTCTTGTACCCTTTATACGTTATTTTATAACACAACACCTGAATTGAAATGGGGAAGGGAAATTACCTTAGATCCTTTGACATATTCCTTTAAAAGAAAATAGAACAGAGAAAATTTGCCAAATTAAAAACCAGTAGACTTAAATTAAACTTTACAAGCATACACACATAGCTAATTATATAGAACAATTTATGGATGTCTGTCTGTATGTAACCACTGCCTTTTACAAAGCACAACAATCAACAAATGTAAGCTAATGTGTCATTTACATTTAAGTGAAATACTTTCATTTTGTTTTGTCTCCTGCGGAACGGGATAAGCTGGTAATATGTGTCAAATTTATTTTGCTTTGTTTGAGGTAGAGATTTTCATTTGAAATTAAATTTATTGTAATTAAAGCAGAAAGTGTTACAAGTTATTATAAGGAAAAGCATATACATATTTTTTTCGGTGCCTACATACATATGAACGACTTATAGAAGGACAGTACTAAGTGGCATAGGGGGTGATAAAATATTAAAAATAAAATTTGAAGTATAAAATATAGAATGCACAATATAAAAATATAAGATATAAAGTGCCAAATATAAAATAAAAAATATATAAAATCTAAAATATAACATATAAAACATAAAATCTATAAATGTATATATAAAATTCTTCGAAACTGCCATGATGAACTAAAATCGCTTCAGAGAATGCAGAATAGAGCTCTAAAAAATGTGGCAAATTTGTCTGTTACCTATCCCACGCTAGTCTTGTTAAAGGAAGTTTTTCCAGACATATTGCCTGTTCATGGTACTTATAAATTGCAAGTTCTGTTGTATATTTTTAAATGTTTGAACAACATTGGCCACCATACCATTACCTTTTCTCGAAACCACCATAGATTTTTAACTCGAAATAGAGACAATTTAAAAATAGAGTTCTGTTTAAGTGAAGCGAGTAAGCAAAGAATTGATCACTCTGGTAGTAAAGAGTATAATATCATCCCTCAACACATTAAAAATATAGGAAATTTGTTATCATACAAAAGGAATGTTCGTTCATTTCTCTTACAAAATGTTGTACAGCTTTTTTAAATATAATTCTCTTTAATAAAACTTATAGTTTATAATTTACGATAAGTTATGCTATTTAAATTTAACTACTGAATTATATTATATTGCCAACAAGCCTCTATAAAGCCTAAATAGCGCTGAGGCGAAAACAAACTATGAATTGTACATAACTTGTTATTTGAAAATATAATAATAAAAAAATGTTCGAAATTAAACTCCCCCCAAACGGCTGGACGGTATTTGATGAACATTTGTATGTGCAGTTTTTGCAGGGGGTGCCTCCCCCAGAAACAATTTTAAGAAAACGCGAAATCCAAGATATTTTTGAACGTATTGTTTAAAAATTACTTGCAATACTATGGGTTTCGGTGTCGGAGTCGCTGGAGTCTGAGTCGAAAAAAATAACTCGACTCCGACTTCTGGCGAAATTTTTTGCACATTATAGAAATATAACATTAAATTTGGTACAAGAAAATTTATTTTAAAAATCATTATTTATTTTAAAAGATACTATAAGAAAACATATGCGCAAACGGTATATTATACTAAGTTAAAGGACAATTCATAGGATATTTACTATCTTCTGAAGTGTAGTCTATTCATCCATATTTTGTTGATCCAATTGATTCTTTACATTTTTGCCAAGAAAAGTTCTATGACAATCGAATTAAGATTGGACCTTTAACTTCTTTCATTAGAAGTCCATCTGCCTACGTGCTGAGTGGTGTACACAAATATCTCAAATATTTCAATAAAATTATCCATACCACACCAAAGTTCAAAATGTGAGCGCTAGATTTTTGGTTTAAGGAGTGATCCCTTCTTACAAATTTCAGAAAAAAAGTTGAACGTATAAGTGGCTTAGAATATGTGGTCAACTTTTTAAGTCGATCGGAACAATATTGCTTCAGTAAAGGCGTTGGATGGGAACAATTTATTTTATTTTGAATGCAGCATATAAACTTTGTTTTTCTCGAAATCGGCCACAAAAATATATGACAATTGGTTTATTAGTTTTCGAGCTAGAGTTGGCACCGCAAAATGCCTTATTAAAAACAGGATTTCGTAGACAGCCTCAAAACTTCGTAATATTTTTCTCTTCCAGATGAAGAAAAAAAATTGCCAAAAAGTTACGTAGTTTTCTCGGAAAAAAAATCAGGAAAAACGGCTTTTATTGAGCTTTACAACTGGGGGTCTCCTTTTAAGGCTAAGCTCACTAACATTTTGGCTTACGTCCAGTTTGAAACGTGGACATGAATTGCTTATAATTATACCTTACACAGTGTGGGGTAAGGGGTAATATGTTTTTGTGCATTTATATGTAACATGCATAAGGAAACGAAATAGACCCATAGATATACATATAATCACTTTCTGAGTCGATTAATGCATGTCCGTACGCCCGTCTGTTAATGTATTTTTGTTAGCAACGTATAGGTTGCATTTATTGTCCAATTCAGCTGAAAATTGGGGAATATATATTTTTTTAGCCGTAGGAAGAACCCTATTGCTTTTGGTGAAAATCATATGCCAAATTATATCGAAATCGGTTCAGATTTGCATATAGCTCCCATATATATTTGACATATTCACAGTGGTGTAGGGTATCATATCACTTTAATCCTTCCCTTACTGGTTTTAATTGTATATAGGCCAAAATATAGGAAAAAGTTAACAATTTGTGCACATTTTATTAATTTTTAGTGGTATAGGAATTCACTCACGGAGTCAACAAGGAGTCGGAGACGGAGTCGTGAAAAAAACTCGTCTGGTGTCGGAGTAGGAGTCGACCGAAATTTCAAAAAATAGAATGATAAATCAGGCAAAACCTAATTTCAAAGATGGTTAAACACTAGAACGTCAATTAAGCGTTGTGTATGATGTTCTAAATTGAACTTCCGAATCGACTGAACTTAATTTGATGAAATTTTGCGTGTAGGTTAATTAGGGGTTTTGACAAATCGCGAAATCTCAGAGATTATTATGCGTATTAGTATTCAATACAATAGCAATTGTGGCCTCCATCACCCCAGTAATGGGTGTTTTGGAAGTAGAATACTGCGATTACGTCCGATTTTTGAAAGCTTGATATTTACAGATAAGATTTCTAAATTTAGTAAGTAGGACAGCAAACACGTCATGAACACTGACCACGGTGCTCTTGAATCAAATTTAAATGGAAGGTGCTTACACCTGGGAAGTTTTTGCGGATTTTGAAACTGCAATGTTCATAGATGAGAAAAATAAAAAAAAAAACAAAAAAATCGCCGGAGCGCTTTTTAAATAAATCGCGATTCAAGTTGACATTTTTAGGGGTTGTTTAGGTTTTCACGATTTTGCCTAGAAACCGCAAAGCTTACCAAAATGAGACCGAAGAAAATGTTTTAGCTATGAAAATTCTCTACAAGATTGTTCTTTACGGTATTTTCGTAGGTTTTATCATTTTTGAGATATTGAAGTTCAAATTGGGAAAATGCACTGACTGTATCGCCCCCTTATAAAACAATGTCATGAAGGGTGCTCCTTAACCAACTTTTAATGAAAACCGATTGCACAGGGGAAGTTTTTGTGAATTCTGAAAAAGCAATGTTCATAGATTAGAAAAATCCAAAAACCAGAAAAAAATCGCTGTAGGGATTTTTAAATAAATCGCGGTCAAAATTCACATTTTTAGGTGCTTTTTAGGTTTTCACGATTTTGCTTGGAAACCGCAAGTCCAATCGAAATTGAGCTAAAGAAAATGTTGTAGCTGTGAAAATTCTCTACAGGAGTGACGTTTATGATTTGTTCTCAGGCTGTAGCATTTTTGAAATAAAGAAGCTCAGTTTACATTTTTAGGTTTTTTTGTTAGGGTTTCGCGATTTTGCTTGAATACGGCAAGTCGTATCGGCGTGGGACCTAAGAATCTTATATCTGTGAAAATTCTCTACAAGACTGACTTGTGTAATTTTTCCTAGGTTGTACCATTTTTTTAGATATATAAGTTTAAGTTGGGAAATTGCAGTCATGATATTGTTTTATAAGGAAACGATAGAGAATTGAATTGAATTTGAATTGTCCCAATTTCAACTTCTATATCTAAAAAGTTGTAAAACCTACGAAAATATCATGAAGTTCAATCTTGTAGAGAATTTTTATAGCTACAACATTTTCTTTATTCCCATTTTGATAGGGCTTGCGGTTTCCAAGCAAAATCCCAAATACCTAAACTATCCCTAAAAATGTCAACATGAATCGCGATTTATTTAAAAAGCGCTCCGGCGATTTTTTTTGTTTTTTGATTTTTCTCATCTATGAACATTGTAGTTTCAGAATCCGTAAAAACTTCCCAGGTGTAAGCACCTTTCATTTAAATTTGATTCAAGAGCACCGTGTGACTTCAATGTTTGGATAACTCGACCAAGACCATGTTTTTTAATACAGCAAGGTCTAGATAAATCAACTAACATTTTGAAGTAATTTTACGAATCACTGAGATTTTCATGTTAGGAGTGTAAAATAATAACGTGTTTAACGAATCAGCACATTACCCAACAAAATTTTAAGGAAGGGGTTCCAGGCGATGACGTGATTTCATGGCATCTTTTGCATTGGTTCAAACAAAGTCGTGAAAGGTCCGATCTTTTCATCAGCATTTGAACCCATGCACTATAGGTAATTTGGATAGGTTTTTGGCAAAAAGTCAATTTTTGCACTTTTAATAAAGCGAGTTTTCTAATTTGATTCGAAGAAAGAACATGTCAAATTATATGGATGTGCAATTTGTTTTCAAAAATATTCAAAACACGCGGTATAATTCGAAGTTAAAATCAAAATTTAGAAAACAACATAAAAAAAATATCAAAACCCAGAGCAGAATTTGAACGCAATTTGTAAGAGCTTGGTGTGTCCTTTTGTTTTAAGGTTTATCCGGTCCTGTTAAAAAAATACTATTTATAAAGATCTCTTCGCGAATCAATTTTCTAAACATATCAATGTTTATAAAATTTTTTGGCGGATCAATATTTTAGTTCATTATAACCTTTTTATGGTTTTAACCGCGTTCATTGGATTGGAATGAATAAAATAGGTAAAATAAGAATAAGAAACCGTGTTCGTATGTAATATTCTTATTGAAGCTTACTTTTAAATATTATATATTAAAACATTTAAAACAGTGCTTAAATTAGTCGTTATCCGCTTATGCTTAAAAACGGGCCTGTATATCCTAAATTGTAAGAAAGATAAATTGTAAGAAGATAAATTGTAAGAAATTCTACTCGCTGGGTGACAATTTTTGTTCGTTATTATCGTGGTCATTTTAAGAAGTTGAATGTGTGTATGAATGTTAATAAAAAGTCTTTGGGAACACAAGTAGTTTCAGTAGTTTCTTATAACCGATTTCCGCTATATCAGAATTCCACTGTGTAATTCTTTGGTTTAGCTTACTTTTGCAAATAAAACATTAAAAATGTTTAGAAGTCCATAAGTCCACCGCTATTAATTTTTGCCTCAAAAACAGGCCAAATTACTTATAGTGCCATGCAAAGGAAGTCGTGAAAGATCCAATCTTTTCATCAGCATTTGAACCCAATCGATCGATTCAATAGAGATGCAGTTTGTGTTTTTATTTATACACATTTTTCTAAATATATAAGATTAAATATTTACAATAGGCTTGATGTTGTCGGAGACTCGACATCACAACCAAAACGACATGCCAAAGCATTGGTGGAAAATGACATGCCAAAGCATTGGTGAAAATGACATGCTTTGGATCCAAAAATGAATAGCATCATTTGGGGTCCACGCTCATATAAAATTCATCGATGAAGATGCTAAAAAGATGACATGCCAGATCACTAGCACCCAATAATGAATGGCATATTTTGCGCCTAAAATTTTGCTGGGTTGTTAACAAGAAGTAAAAATGGCATTAAGATCGACCCGGCTAAGCTTCTATACCCTGTACCATAAATTATATTGAAACCAGATTTCAGCCACTTCGGTTGGATAATGTGGCTAAAACCTTGAAAATACCGAAAATCGGGCGGTCAGTTCTATAGGGACTATATCAAAATGTGGACTGATACAAGGTGGCGAAAAAATTATCCTCCTATCAGAAAATGCTATAAACTTTGCGATTGGCCCCTAATGTCAGTTCTGTTTTGACATTTGTGTTGTAAACACATGCGAAATACACGTTAATAAACAATGTTACGCTACACTTCTCCAGAACGCGGAATATTGGTGGAATCGGTCGGTGACTTTGGCACAACGTGAATTTCGTGAAGACCGCTCCAGACTTCTTTTTGTGGGGCTTTTAGAAGTCGCGGGTTATGTCAACAAGCCTCAGATTCGTTCAGCTCTTAAAGACAATATCCGTTAAGAATGTAAGGACTTATCGCCGGAAGTTTTGGCCAAAGAAATGGAAAATGCCATAAAAAGAGCTCAAATGACAATTAACTGTGGTGACATCTGACATCATATTCTCGACTTGATGTAAAAAAAATTAAAAGACCAAATAAAAATAATCCACAAGAAGAATCAAAGTTCTTAATTTTTATACCCTCCGCCATATGGAGGGTATAATTAAATTTGTCATTCCGTTTGTAACACATCGAAATATTCGTCGGAGACCCTATAAAGTATATATATTATTGATCAGCATAAAATTCTATGTCGATTTGACCATGTCCGTCTGTCCGTCCGTCCGTCTGTCTGTCTGTTGAAATCAAGATACAGCTCGCAATTTTAAAGATAGAGAGTCAAAATTTGGTACAGAAGTTATTATTACTTGCAGGATGTTTGGTATTGAAAATGGGATATATCGGTCCACGTTTTGATATAGCCCCCATAGAACGGTACCTCCCGATTTTCGGTATTTTTAAGGTTTTAGCTTCATTATCCTACCA
>NW_027412011.1:200254-381309 GCF_047663935.1 Musca autumnalis
GGACATTACTTCTTTTTTCCACAACCGATTTGCACACACTGTTTTTCATTATAAAGGGGAGAGTAATGCCTTTTGAACAAGCCATCGATTTTTAAAATCGGTTAACAAATGGCTAAGTAATAATGGTTAAGGTGTGACAAAAACGCATTAAAAAACAGTAAAATGGTTTTCCTTGTGCTCTAGGCTGCGTAAACGACACCTACCAGTACCATTATTTACTGGGAAAAACCAACGAAATCGGTTGAAAAATGAATGCGTTATGGCATTTTTTGTGTTTCAACTTTTTTGTTTTTTCATATTTGCCTTTATAAAAGATGGCTATCTTAGCATGTATGATTCTAATTGTGGTTATCCTGGTTAACAATTACGCGCAAGGTATCAATGTTTTATAAAGGAAAATATGAAAAAAAAACCAAAAAGTTGAAACACAAAAAATGCCATAGTGCATTCATTTTTCAACCGATTTCGTTGGTTTTGGAAAGCCAACTAAATTTCCTACTTGCTTACTGTAAATAATTGTACTGTTAGGTGTCATTTACGCAGCCTAGAGGACAAGGAAAAACATTTTACTGTTTTTAATGCGTTTTTGTCACACTTAAACCACTAATTATTAGCCATTTGTTAACCAATTTTAAAAATCTATGGCTTGTTCGAAAGGCATTACTCTCCCCTTTATAATGAAAAACAGTGTGTGCACATCGGCTGTGGAAAAAAGAAGTAATGTCCGTTTAAAGTTGAAAATCGAAGAAAGCCCATTTTTCACTACATTTACCGTTATTAAATGAAAAACCGAAGTGACCCCAAGAAACCAAAGGTATTTTCGTCTTCTGTGGACTCCCACAAAACCGAATTTATGCATTAGAATCCCTGCAAATTTTCACTGTAGCACAGTGTAATTATTTTCAAAACTATGAGAAATTCAGTTATAGTTTTTTTGAGGGGGTTTTCAGACTTAAACCACTATAACTTAGCCCAAAATCTTAAAAATCTCAAGCCAACAACTAAAATGGGAGATATCGTCCACCTCCGAAATTCATGCCTACGTGTACCGCGGCACATTCCACAAAATTTCAAGAAAATCGGTTCGTTAATTTTCGAGACATAACATACATAAAAGTGACCGTGGTCGGGACTTCGACCCCAAGTAAGAACATTTGAATCGGGGGCGCAACCACCGTTGTTTCGAAAATTAATTTGCAAGCCGATACATTCATAAGTATAACAAATATTGCGATTATAAAACAAAAGGCCCTCGAAATTCATCAACAAATATATAGCATTTTGTACAACGGGCCATTCCTGAACATTTTCTGATATCGTTCCGGCCATTCGCAACTGATGCAACAGTTACCAACGAACGACATTTGATTTTTGTTTATATAGATTTGAGAATTGGTCGTGGTCGCGTTTTTAGCCCCAAATAAGTATGTATGTATCGATTGAACTCAGTCATACTGAAAACAAAAAGTAAATTTTCGAAAACTAAGAAATTAGGTGAACATTAATATGACATTATTTTCGCGAAAATTTATATTTTTCAAGATTAATTGTTTTTGTACAGTCTCCGAACAAGATTAGCATTTAAAATTTTCAGATTGATTTTACATCTTTGCTCTTCAATAATGGTGATACATATCCTCTTTATGAAATTTTTTTATGATAATTTTTAAGATTAATACAATTTCAATAGTGAAAAAGTCTATTTCCCCGTCGTTTCCCGACCATAGTTTCTTCTAATGTTTTATGCGCTTGAGTCTCAAATATCAGATTCTATCATAAAAAATTGCGCATATTTGCGCCATTCCGAAAAAATCTAATTTTTCTCAACTAAAATATGAAATATTTTTATATGGAATTGCAAAGTTTACTCACACTAAATTTGGCTCCGCCTTATAACCGGGCTCTTATTTATCAGACTAAACCAACACCTATCAAATATGCTTGCATTATTAAGAAACATTCACGGCTTTTCTCATGTGAATTGAGAAAAATTTAATTTAAGTAAGTTTCCAAAAATAAAATTTGGAATGAAATATATGTATATGGGACTATATATACATCTGTACCGATTTGTTTGAAAATGGGCTCAATGGTTTTTTAGGCTAGTTCAGGTTGCATGTGTAAAATTTCAGTGATTTTGGTGCATTTTTATCTCATATCAGATATGGAAGCTGCATCCAAATCTGGACCGATTTTCATTATTTTCTATAGGATTAATCCTTGTACAGAAGATATGCTTTGTGCAAAATTTTATATCAATCGGACTATAAACGGGCTTTCTAAGGCTTTTGATCAACTTTTAACACAAATTTCCCCTCTGTGCGACACATTCGTAATCATTATAAATATAACATTTTTAAATAAAATATTGTATAGGGGAAGTACCCCGCGTCATCCGAAATGCAACAAAATATGTAGCCTATTTCCACCGGGGGTCATCCCTGTACATTCCATGACCATTTCTCGAATCTCTTTGATTTTTGTTATAAAAAATTGTATTTACTGTCCCCTATACGATGGTATAAGTTTCATCAGCAAGTCCATACTTCCTGGGAAGTTGCAAAAAACCCCTAGGACATCGTGTGTAGTGGTTGGAGCGCAAGATAATGCTCTAACGGATTTGCCGATTCGGTCCAAAATTTATCCTTCGCAATATTTTGCCAAAACTTAGTTTAAGTTCGAAAATAAACCATATCGGTCCACTCCTTAAGGTATCTCCCCCACAAAGATCAAAAAATGTTCGGAAAAATTTTGAGCACGATCACTTTTAAAGGGAGCGACCGATTTGGTCCATACTTTACACATCCTACCATATCTACCAAACATAGATCAGGTTTGAATAGGGTGTATATTTGTCCATTCCTTCAGGTACCTCCCACACAAAATGTTGGATAAGTTCACTTTAAGACCTGCTCTCGAATCACTCTGATTTTGTTGAGCAAACTTGCATTCGCTGCATCCATTATATTATGTCCAAATTTAGTTTCAGTTCGAAGATGGGCAATAACGGTCAACAACTTCCGGTACTTCACCCCATTATTTAAAAAATGTTAATAAAATGGTATCCATTATATATCTTCAACGGGACAACCATTTTGGTCCAAACATTGTATGTTCTAATATTTTGTCCAAATTTAGTTTAAGTTCTAAGTTCAAAGGCAAGTTCAAATGTCCAAAAAGGGGAACAAAATTCTGAAAAGACCCTAAATACATTCGATATGTCCTTATATAAAAATTTCAATTCACATGGGCTGAGGGTATATCCCTGTCGGCAAAGCCGACTGACACTTTTTTACTTGTTATTTATATAGATATAGCATTTTTAAAGAAATAGGGTATAGGGGAAGTGCACAACCCCTTTCGAAATTCAACAAAATATGTAGCCCATTATTACGGGGGTCATCCCTGTACATTCCTTGACAATTTCAGGAAAATCAGTTCAGTAGTGTTTGTAGAAAAGATTAAAATTGAAAATTGAAAAAAGTAGGTGTGGTCAAATTTTCTTTGCAAAAAAACCTATGTTGGGTTATGACGAACATTTCAAAAAGATGATTATCAAAATCGGTCCAGCTGGTTTTCAACTGATGTCATTACCAACGAACGACATTTGATTCTTATTTATAGAGATTAAGAGAGTTACTATTGTTATTTGAATCTGAAAAAATGATTTTTGCTTGGGTGAGTTATCGGCCCACAGCAAAACCTGCTTTTTATGGTAAGGGTACCATTTTGGGAATCGTGTTTCATAGGAAATTTAAGCTGCCATCCTTCTAATTCCTGTAGTCGAATTCTGTAACTCATTTTTTTAATTTACCGCCGAAAATCGGTAACATTAAAACGCAAAATGATGAGTGAAAAGTATCAACTAAACGCTATTGCTATCGTTAGTTTTAGTTTGGTTGTTAACTTACCGAAAAAAATTCATTAGTTACTGAAATATAAACATTTTCATTTCACCGATATTTGTCGGTAACTCGAAAAATGAGTTATAGAATTCCACTACTGATACGGCCATTCAGGGTTTCCCCCAGCCATTTTAGTTGATTACAGTAGGATACTTAAAACCTTTCTGACCACTATGTCAGGAACCAAGAAATTGAAAATTGATAAAAATGGTATCGATACTCCCTTATATATAAAAAGACCAGCTTTCGTATTTGGTATTTCAAACGAACGACTTCGCAATGCACGCCAACACAGAATGTTCAATGTTGCAAATAAAATCATGTTTATGTTCATGCTGTTCCTGATGATGATGATGCACTGACTATTGATTGGAATTTCGTGAACTTTTGCCAAATACAGACAGATGTTCACATACACGTCGCTGACGTGACAAGGAAGGTTTCTCTCATATCAATGAGTGCAATTAGCTTAACGCTATGGATCCTCCTTTTTTATAGCCAAGTCTGAGCGGTGTGTCTTAGAAACCACTTGTGGCTGAAACGCTGCATTACGTTAACAGGTACATTTGCCAGTGTTGAAAATGTAACGGTGTCTGGCCTGGGATTCGAACAAGAGCATTTTGTGTGCAAGTCGGGTGCGGTAGTCATTGCACCAATTATTCTATTAAATATCTCTATGCATACAGCTCTTAAAGCATTCTCAGTTTTTCTTTTAAAAATGCATTTTAAGTGTTCTACGAAGCGTAGTTAAACCAACTGGTTATCCAGCTCAGTTTAAAATATCTTAAAAGCAGTAATATTGTGCAATTGCAATTACAGTCTTCCCATATGTTGCATTCTTGCAATAAAACAAAAAGCCTCCTATATCTTCATTATCCCCAAAACTCCCCATGTGAATTATCCTTCTTTCCCCAAAAAAAGTGTCAATGAAACAAAGTCAGCGGATGCTCATAATGTCATTTTGTTCATTATCAACGCCATCATGCATTTTCCATTCTTCCTTTTGCCAATAGTCAACCGTACATAGTATACACGATGTGTGTGTGTGTCGTTGTCGATGTTCATCGGCGTTGCCATGTTGAGGTCCTTGTTAATGATGCTTCAGTTTTTCGCCATTGGCAAATGACAAAAATTCCCATGAAAAGCAAATACAATTTTGTTGGTGGATGTATGCGTCTGAATATGTATGTACCTCATTCCTGCTGGGATACTGTCAATTCGTTCGTTCTCTTCAGTGCAAAATAGTTTGACAGCATCACTTCTTTTGCCCTTTTTGCGATGCAAGCAGACAAGCTTTGTCAGCATTATTTCTTTGAAGCAATGGGGCAACAGTTTCAGTTTTTTTTTTTCTCCCAAATATGCCTTTATCAGTCAGGAAAGATGGAAAAAGGCGAAAGGCAAGCCAAGCAACATTTGGTAGGGGAAATTGTTAGCGGAAATTTCACTTCCGTAGAATATTTATAAATGTGTGCCTGTGTGTGTGTGGGTTGGTGGTTTAGGTTGTTATCATCTGCTTGGTTGTTGTTGCAGCTATTTTTTTTTGTTCGTTTGTTGCCCTGCATTGCACCATATTTGTGTGTCCAATTCATTCAAGTATGAAGCAAATATTCGTCCAGCTGCAATGACCACAAATTTTGTTTATTCGCCATTCGTCGGAACCGGAGCATTAATCAATGCGTTTGGTTACTGACCATCGAACATAGACAATGTACCGTAAATTATTGCAACAATGCTCACATACACACGTACATAAAATATGTTGTGTTTTAATCTGTAAATGTTAAATGAATTGAAGAAGACCTCTAATGGCAATTATTTAGTCAAACTTTGCATGAATTTGTGGTATAGTAGTTTTTCACCGATAATCAAAAAATCATAATTCTTCTTATATTGAAAGAGGGAACATTCAGGTCATTATTGAGAGAAGATTAGAAAATAACATTTTAGCGTTGTAACAAAGACCACAAGATTACTCAAAACTTTAGAGCGAAATGTGTGTAAAGGAGCGGCAATAAATATCGGGACATTTCGGCCTCCTGTCTTAGGTAGCCAGCCATTCATGGACTTGACCACGAATAACTTATATCGTCGAATCACAAGGACCACCTTCTCGAAATCAAAAATCAAAGCGAAAATTTTGAACTTGTGGTACCAGAAGAAGTTGCCTGAAATATAACAATGAGCAAATCGTATACTCAATTCGTTGATTATCGGTCTCGTCAGTCAATCTAGTTGGTGCCGCTAAAGTTTTTTAGAACATATGGACCATTATTTTTGGAATGTAAAGTTTGGATTTGTCCCTTTAAAAATTGAAACGTCACACTATGTCGCGATTTCATATTAACGGCTTGCGAAAACAAGTAAAATCAAGTAAAAAATATCAGTCGGCTTTGCCGACAGAGATATACCCACAGCCTATGTGAATTGGAACTTTCATCTACGGACAGATAGAATGTATTTAGGGTCTTTTCAGAATTTTGTGGCACTTTTTGGACATTTGAACTTGCCGACAAAAATGTGGATTATGATTAAAGTTCAAAAGTGTGGCGGAGGAGATAATTGAAGGTATGGATCGACATAATCCATTATGGAGGTGGATCTTACTTTGAGAGTCATATCTTTTCGATAGATATCGCGCCCACTAGTCATTTCAGTGGGCCATCGTATAAGTTTGGACCAGCATGCAAGGAAGCATGGAGTTGCCCACGGAAAAGATTATATCGCTGTAAACAGGACCACAACGAACAGCATCGGTATACATTTACAAAGGATCTTCCAACAGAACCTAAACTGCACTTAGACACAAATGTTGAACATTCGTGGGGTAGCTACCCCAAGGAGAGGACCGATATGGGCCACTTTAGAAGTAAAACTAAGTTCTGACTACATATTAGGAGATCCAAAGTTTGGACCAAATTGGTTGCCCCGTTCAAGAGATATCATGCATACCATTTTAGTGAAATTTTAAAATATTGGGGGGAAGTACCGGAAGTTGTGGACCGGTATTTCCCATCATCGAAGTGAAACTAAGTTTGGACAAAATATGACTAAGGCCAATTTTGGGCATAAATCGTGTTCTCCAACCACTACGCATGGTGCCATAGGGGTTTTTATACCTTTCGGGCTGTTTTCTCAAGAAGTATGGACTTGCCCCAGAAAAAACTTTTACCGTCGTAATGGAGTCAGCAAATGAAACTTGCTTTAACAAAAATCAAAGTCAGTTGATAGCAGATCTTAAAGTGAACTTATCTGAAATTTTGTGCGGGAGGAACCCGAAGGAGTGCACAAATATAGGCCATAGTCGAACCTGATCTATATCTGGTAGATACATTAGGATGTTTAAAGTATGGACCAAATCTGTCACATCCTTCAAGCGTTATAGTGCCACAATTTTTCCAAACATTGTTGTACTTTTGTGGGGGAGGTACCTGGAGGAGTGGACCGAACTTGAAAACAGACGTAAAAAAAAAAACAACCTGCGACTTCGGTGATTTTAATTTATGAAATACTGAGTGCTTATAAATACATTAAACTAATAAACAAACAAAACATAAACAACAAGAATTCAATTATATGAAATATATCGAATATGCCTGCTAAAGCGCGTAGAAGTGTGAAAGCCAAAAAAATTATCTGTGCTCAATGCAAATTAGAGGCAATCGAAGAAAGAGAAGAATGCATAGTGTGTGATAAATGCGTTAAAACGTATCATGTAGGTGCACTCAACTAAACAAACAACAATACGAAGATTTGTTGGACAACGAAGATGAAGAATTTGTGTGCCTTAAATGCATTGTAAACAGCAGCAGCGTCGGTGTTAACAGTGGTTCGGTTACAGAACAACTGTTGAGAATGGAAGCAAAGCTTGATAAAATAGATCAGCTGTCGAACACAATGAATTTTTATCTGCCAAATTCGATGACTTGATGAAAGCAACAAGTGCGAATAAGATTAAGGTTGATCATGTTGAGAAAGAAAACATTAAATTAAAAACGAAGTCAAATATTTAAAAGAATCGATTAAAATGCTTAATGACCAGCGCGTACGAAATGATTGCATTGTTAATGGTGTAAGAGTCGAAGAGGGTGTAAACGCTGTGAACGCTGTTTTAAATCTGTCGCAAACTGTTGGAGTGTCAATGGAAGAAGATAACATTGAAGAAGCGTATTATTTGAAAAAGAAAAACACAACTAGTGCCCATCAATCTCTAGTTGTAAAATTTACTTCGAAAGCTTACAAAAATAAACTTATGGAAGCTAAAATCTAAATTAAAAGAAAATGAAGCTACAAAAATATATACATCAACGACTACTTAAGTAGAGAATCCCTGGAATTATTTAATTACGCAAAATCGCTAAAAGCCGTTGGTTACAACTTTATTTACACAAACGGAAACAGAATTTATGCTAAGAAAAGCTCAATAACCAAAGCCAAGCTCATTTTAAAGAAGGAAGACGTGGATGAAATCTTGCTACAAGCAACTACAAATACTGTTCAATCTCGAAGATCTATGAGAAAAATACCGCCACCAGATGATGATTCCGATGAAAATGAAGTCGATGTTCATAACCAATTTGTGTCTCCCGATCAACAATAGTTTTATATTGATTCATATGTTAAACAATTTACTATGTTTCATCATTTTTATATATAAATAATGATCTCAAAAAATAATTATTTTAAAAATATTAATGAATTTTCAAATCATTTCAATAGTTTAGAACATAAATCATTTAATTTAATGTCTATAAACATTAGAAGCATATCGTCTGTTGAAAAATTTATTGCTTTTAAATCGTTACTGTCTCAACTACCAATACTTCCAAATATCATTGCTATTCAAGAGACATGGTTTCGGACTGATTTAACGCAAATTTATAAAATACCAGGATACGAAACGGTACATTGCTGCAGATATGACTGCTATGGAGGTGTTTCGCTTTACATACGTGAAAACATAACATATTCTGTGGAAATATGTGAAAGTAATAATTTCATTGAAGCCATCCGAATTACTTTGGATAACTACAAAATCGACGGAAAATCATTAAGAATTGGAACTTTTTATCGGTCTCAACGGTGTAGTTCCGACCAGTTTTTACAGTTTCTGGAAGATGTTTTCTGTGCCAGATGTAATGGGCCAACAATTTTATGTGGAGATGCTAATATAAATCTTCTTGATTCTCGTTCTTCTTCAATCCTTTGTACCACGTTATCCTGCTCAGATTTTGAAACTTGCCATTCTCTAATTAGTCGTCCACATAGTGGAAAATGCCTCGACCACGTATACAGCAATGTGGGAAGTAAAATTGCTTTGGACTCTATTGAATGCGAAATGTCTGATCACAATATAATATGGTGCAATATCAATAGTACGACTCCAAATATCAAGTATGTAAAGAAAATTTATAAACACAGTAACTTTGATTTGATCTCGCAACAGTTTCAACATTATGCTAACAATTTCATCCATTGCGGAAATCCGTCAACTGATGCCGATAATTTTATCAGTAGTTTTTCGGAAATTATAAACCTAAATACTACTGTAACTGAAGAAAATGTTTCTATTAAATCTTTGCTAACGCCATGGGCTACCAGAAATTTGCTATCTCTCAGAAAGTTTAAAGAAAAATTGCTGGCTAAAAGAAGAAAATGTGGACATAACCGTACCGATGACTTTATACTAAAGAATATAAGCAAAATAATTAAACAAGCAGAAAGAACATGCATGAATGATTATTTGAGTGGAAATATTGAGTCGTTTAATAATAATCCTCAAAAATGCTGGAAATTTTTAAATGAATGTTTAGGAAGAACCAAGAAAAGGCAATACAAATTGAGAGATGAAAACGGTCAATTGATCTCTGATGTGAAGATGAAGTGCAATATTTTTAACGATTATTTTTTGGAAGTTCCGACGCTATTAAGAGCCAGATTAAATGTCCTTACGGATGACAATTGTAATAGACTTGAAACGCTTACGCCGTGTAGTACAACCTTTTCTTTCAATCTTACTGACAACGAAGAAATTCTTAGTCTCATCAACAACATAGAGTGTAACAAAAGTCCAGGTGGCGATAACATCTCGGTCAAAGCACTAAAGCGTTGCAATGAATCTGCAAGTACACACTTGGTTACAATATTCAATAACATAGTTCAAACGTCTACATTTCCAGATGTTCTCAAAATTTCAAAAGTAATACCTATACCAAAAATGGCTTGTTCTCAGATTGTTAGCGATTTCCGACCAATAAGCTTGTTGTCGTGTATTGACAAAATTTTTGAAAAAGTAATGCATTCGCAAATTTCTCGTTATTTGAATGAATCGCATCAATTACATAAAAACCAATTTGGATTTAAGAAAGGTTGTGGAACGCAAGATGCAGTTATAAATGTAGTAAATTTAATATGCAAAGGTCTTGACGACAAATGTGGTGGTGTTGGAGCGGTTTTCTATGACTTATCGAAGGCCTTCGATTTGATAGATCACGATATATTAATTACAAAGCTTTCTTACTATGGATTTCAAGAAAATGCTTTACGATTGTTGGAGAGCTACATTAAGAATAGAAAACAGTATGTGGAGATGGATGGGGTTAAGAGTACTACTGGAGTTGTTCTGCATGGAGTACCACAAGGTAGCGTTTTAGGTCCTCTGCTTTTCACCATATACAGTCTGTCGCAAAAATTAGTATACACCGTTGAAACCAAAATGTATTAGGGATAAATATCACTATAACTTATTGAAAACAACAAACAATTAGTTTTATTTGATAGACAAGAAGGTTGTCTTTCGTAATAACAATTAAAAGTGCGCAATATTTGCATACATTAGCAAATGTACGGTTCGAATCCCAAAAAGACCAAAATTTATGTCGCAAAAGTTAGTATACAACGGAGAATCCTCGTGGAACTGTGTAAAAAATTCTTGATATTTTTGAACAAAATGAAGCTATGTAAATCAGTACTTAAGATCATAAAGAATATATTAATTGGTTTTAATGGCAGTTATAGTACTTATAGTGACAAGTCCAACGTACACTGGATCGTAAAATCCACAAAAATTGGTCATCTACAAATACAACAACTGTAGCGGCAAAATTCCGAGTGCTATGTCCTGTTTATGAATTCTAAAGCCATGAAATGCTCAGAAAAGCTCTAAAGTTTCAATTTGGGGTGATCTTGATCGAGTTTCGACTTGTCCTGTTTGAAAAAACGGAAATTTCTTGAAGGAAATCCATACTTTTGAGGCCATTGTCCTTTTGAAACATGTAATAATCCTTAATCCTTACACATAAGGACTTTCCTTTTGAGTAAATTTTCTCACAAATGTTGCCCCTTTTCATATTCCCACCAAAAGTAAATAGTAGGAGAACCTCAAGGTCCGTTGTAAGCCTTACAGTTATACTGTCCTACCGTCCTTTCAGCAGTAGCGGATATGCTTCTCGTATCCCTAGTGTATAATTTACTACTAATGTCTAATGAACTACTTCTAACTGATCCATTTAGTTGTATTTTGGTCCTAAGTGAAGCGAACACAGCTTTTCAGAACGTGTTTGCACAATCCATGCGTTATAACAGCAGAGAAAGCTCTGTATTAAAATTTTAAATTAGCTATCATATCCTTCTGTGGTGGTGGAGTATCACTGTAGAGCTTACACCAGAACTTGAGGTTCTCCTACTATTTATTTTTGGTAGGAATATGAAAAGGGGCAACATTTGTGAGAAAATTGACTCAAAAGGAAAGTCCTTATGTGTAAGGATTAAGGATTATTACATGTTTCAAAAGGACAATGGCCTCAAAAGTATGGATTTCCTTCAAGAAATTTCCGTTTTTTCAAACAGGACAAGTCGAAACTCGATCAAGATCACCCCAAATTGAAACTTTAGAGCTTTTCTGAGCATTTCATGGCTTTAGAATTCATAAACAGGACATAACACTCGGAATTTTGCCGCTACAGTTGTTGTATTTGTAGATGACCAATTTTTGTGGATTTTACGATCCAGTGTACGTTGGACTTGTCACTATAAGTACTATAACTGCCATTAAAACCAATTAATATACTCTTTATGATCTTAAGTACTGATTTAGCTTCATTTTGTTCAAAAATATCAAGAATTTTTTACACAGTTCCACGAGGATTCTCCGTTGTATACTAACTTTTGCGACATAAATTTTGGTATTTTTGGGATTCGAACCGTACATTTGCTAATGTATGCAAATATTGCACACTTTTAATTGTTGATACGGAAGACAACCTTCTTGTCTATCAAATAAAACTAATTGTTTGTTGTTTTCAAGAAGTTATAGTGATATTTATCTTTAATACATTTTGGTTTCAACGGTGTATACTAACTTTTGCGACAGACTGTACATAAACGATATATTTAAGCTAAAGCTCCACGGGGAACTCATACTTTATGCTGATGATATTTCCCTTTTTTATCCATATAACCACGAAGCAATATTGAAATCACAAATGGAAAAAGACGCTGAAACTATAATGGAGTTTTGCCGAATTAACAAGCTTGTTCTTAATTCCGAGAAAACAAAGGTTATACGTTTTCGTCCTCATTGTGCAGATTTTGATCCTTTCCACATTGTTATTGGAAATACAACCATATATGATTCCCGTTCTATAAGGTACCTTGGTATTCACTTGCAACATAATCTATCATGGGATTTACATATACAGGAGATTAAATCTAAAGTCGCACCAGCCATTGGAATTTTACATAAATACAGAAGGAAATTTCATACCTCAACTAATCTTTTAATTTACCACTCATTAATACAGAGTCATTTTAACTATATGTGTATAGCATATGGGCACAGGAAGAGCGTACAACTAAAATCGCTACAAAGAATTCAAAACAAAGCACTAAGATTAGTTTACAATCTACCTCGTACTTACGCAACAGTCTCTTTATATGAGAATTTCGCAAATGGCATCTTACCTATATATGGCTTATACAAAATGCAACTGCTTACATTTATGTTTAAATCAGTACGAAACCTTAGTCCCCAGTCTTTCACTTTCCATTTAAACCAGTCAGTTTTTGATACCAGAAATCATACAAACTTGCGAGTTGCACGATGTCGACTCGAATCAACCAAGCGGAGGATTGAACATAGTGGTTGTTCTGAATTTAATCATCTCCCCCCAGAACTTAAAAGCATACAACGAATTTCAACATTCAAAAATAAATTGAAATTGTATTTGTTTAATAATTTGACCATGCTTCTATTGTAGTATTAATACTATTCCTTTATCTTAATATATATTATACACTTTTATTTGTACATACTTTTGATTACTGTTAAATATGCCAACTCGCCCCTATAAAGTCTTTAAGGCGCAGGGGCAATTTATTTTCCTTGTAAATTTATATATTGAATAAAACTGAATTATAAAAAAAAAAAAAAAAAACTTAAATTAAGTTTGGGCCAAATATTTCGAATGCCAAATTTTGGACCGAATTACCAGATCCGTTCTTGCGCTCCAACCACTACACACGGTGTCTGTTTAATTACAAATGGTTTTCGCATTTTAGAAAACTTTCAATAAATTCTGCCGTTAGAATTTGTACATCTTTAGCACGAATGCAACTCTGTGCATTCGCACAAAGTGATAGATGTCACATTCTAACGAGTAAAATTCGCGCCACTTTGCAACACCTAGCTTACTCGTTGCATTGTAACTTCACTTCGTTTTGGATATTCGTCCACCGAACAACACACCAATTGTAAATAAAAGGTAAAGATATTGTCTCCGACAATATTATTAAATAAAGAATTTTTCATTTTTATTATTATAAAAGAAGTGATACTGGTGTTTTTCTTTTTGGTTTATTTTCTTTTTATTGCTCCGCAAACATTGGTCCTATTCGAGCCGAATAGAATTGGTTTTTTGGCAACAACAAATCTAATTGGTTTTTTTTGTCTGTCCTTTCCAAGGCGCACTGACTCCGTCAACATCATCAACAACTACATAAAATACATCATCAGCAATCATCTATTCATCTTCATTAAATATCATCAAAAATTGTTTAAGGTGAGTACCGTCAATATTAGTGAGCATTCGCGTGTGTTTTTTTGCATTTTACTTCAAATAACAAAGTGTTAATTTCTTCTTCATACGTCCGTCTTACAACACCGTCGCGCGTTGTTGTTGTTACATTTAGCAAATTTCATATTCTCAGCAAGCGAGAATATTAAAGAAAGTGAAATAAACAAGCAAAATCAAAAAGTGCAGTGAACCTTTAAAAAATAGTTGTTGGTGGCATAATTCGTATTTTAAATAATATTCCTATTGTTGTTAGTGTTTTTTTATCCCTATTTAAAGTTTCCAATTTTAAATAGAAGAACAGAAAAAAGAGAAAAAAAACACTAACAAATATACCTGCCAACCATCCTCACTGCTTGCTTGTTTATCGTTGACGTTGGGTATACACACATACGTACACATTATTAATATACGAGGCCGGGTTCAAAAGGCAGTTATACGACGGTCGGTTGAAAAGTTTGCATTGAATTTAAATTAAATTTTTGAAATTTTTTTTTATCGATTTTTTTTGTGGAAAAAATTATTCGAGTGAAAATATTATCAAACGGGTCGACTTCCGGTGCACCCTACACTCGATATTAAGTAAAGTAAACTCAAATAAGTGATTTTTTCGCGAATATTTCATTAATTATAAATATATTTCTATATTTATTTAACATTCTTATAAAATTTATTTGATTTTTTGAAATTTTATTGTTGTTGTTGGTCGTTCGGGTGTATTTTACAGTCCGTACACCCTACTTTGGTTGAAATTTTTACGAATTTCTAGATTTAAAAGCTTTTTTTGAACTTTTTTTTCGCAATTTCCGTTGAATTATTTCAATTTCTCCGCAAGAAATAATTGGGTTGAGTATTCTTCGATAAATTTAACCAATTTTTTGATACACAGTGAGAAATTTTGGGACTTTTCGGTACATGTGAAAAAAAAATATTTCGTAATTGTTTTTGGATTTTCTTGATTTTTAATATATTTTTCGATATATTATACGTTAAATTGGGTATTTTTCGATACCGATTCTTAAAATTGTTGGATTTCATAAAATTTGTTTGGAATTTTGGAAGGTTTTCTATAGTTTAGATTTACATTGGTGTTTTTGGTCTTAGAATTTTCAATCGAAAATAAACTTTTCGTGAATTTATTCGAATTCGTTTTGCATTTGGGCTATATTTTCGTGCGATTTTACGAGATTTTATATTTTCTTTTAGATTTTTTTGCGCTTTCAGTTCAATTAATTTCAATTCTAAGTAAAAATGTCGCTTACTCCTTTCGATATTTTCATTAGAGCCACTGATTTTCTCGTCACTTTTGACCAAAATCTTTCTTCCTTCCGAGATGAAGATTTCGATGTTTACATGCTTGAGGCGCAAGCCATTGAAGTAAAAGAAATGTGGGGGAAGGTGAAAGATAAGTATGATGAATGTCTTAATTACCTAAAAACTTCTGATCATCCTGATCCTCAAGAAATTACCTCGGCTGAGAGTAAATACCAGGTATCGTTTAAGGCATTTATAAACAGCATTGCCACGATTAATAGGAAATTGGATAAATTTAGAACACCAAAGACCTCTTCGGCCAATATTGGGCACAATGGAAATAGTACCCTGCGATCTGAGTACAATGGTTCCGATGATAGTTTACCTATTTCTCAGGTTTCTCATCGCACGGGAGCATCAATGGGAGCGTCAGCGTACTTAGGTGAAAGTAATTTTCATAATTTGCATCTACCTCCTTGCGATATTGATGTTTTCAACGGGGATTTCCTTTCCTGGCCAACATTTAGGGATTTCTTCTCCGCTGTTTTCATTAAAAATAACAGTCTAAGTGACATTGAAAGGTTATGTCACCTATTGAAAAAGACAAGTGGCGAAGCGAAGGATATAGTTTCCAAGTTTCCTCTTACCCATAAGAGTTTTGACTTAGCGTGGAAGGCATTAAAGGCCACTTATGACAATGTCCGTATACTTGTCAATAATCAATTGAAATTATTATTTGACCTTCCGGTCCTTGAAAACGAATCTTGTTCAGGCTTGAAAAATTTACAAAGAGGAATAAATGGTTGCATTTCTGCAATGTCCATTTATGATGTTTCTACTGCTGATTGGGACCCAATACTGGTTTTCATTTGCATTCAAAGATTGCCCAAAGTTACTGTGACTTTGTGGGAACATACAGTAAAGGACAAATCCGCATTGTCAACTTGGAAAGATTTGGATTGTTTCCTTTCGGAAAGAATTCAAACATTAACATGTCTTCGAGATATAAGGGGTATAGATTCTTCCAAAAAGGGTGATAAAAAGATTCGTTCTCACGTAACTAAAGCCTCGACTAAGTCTTCTTCCGCTCCTTCTCAAAAGTGTTGCGTTCTCTGTCCCAGATCTGTTCATTCTTTGCGTTTATGCCCAGAGTTCATAAAAATGACAGTTGAAAGTCGCTATTCGGTGATCCGCAGACATCAGTGTTGTTTAAATTGTTTAACTGTTGGACATGAAGTAAGGAAATGTATTAGCAAGCATAGTTGTGGAAAGTGTAATAAGCGGCATCACACGCTGCTTCATAGAGCAGCTTCAAATATTTCAGATGGTTCTAGAGCTGCTCCTCCACTACAAAGAAATTCGAACTCTTCCTCGGCTCCATCTTCTTCTTTTGCTCCACCTTCTTCTTCTGCAATTGATCCAAATTTACCAACGACTTCGTCAGGTTTAACGTCGGGTCAATCAAATAGACAATCGTTCCATGTTTCACAAAATAGAAATGTGTTATTAGGAACTGCAATGGTAAATATTATTCACCACGGAATTAATTATCCTGCTCGTGCGCTCATCGATCCCGCGTCTGAAGCTTCCTTCATAACTGAGAAATTGCAGAGACAGTTAGGCATTTCAACAAGTTCCACTCTTGCCACGGTCTCAGGGGTAAATCAGACAGTTTCCACTACATCGAGGAAAATATGTTCGCTGAATATTGGCTCTCCTATACAGGATTCATTGATATTACAGTTAACTGCTCTAGTGGTTCCTAGTATTTCTGGAAATTTACCCTCGTTTTCGGTTAGTCCTGAATTCGCTTCTCGTTTACCAAATCTTCGTTTGGCAGATACACAGTTATTCGACTGTAGACCGGTAGATATGTTAATAGGAGCAGATTTATACCCAAGGATTTTGTTGCAAGGAACTCATATCAATCTGTTAGATTCATTAGTGGCACAGAAGACAGTTTTCGGGTGGATAGTTACAGGTCAAGTCCCAAATTCCAGTGTGAGAGTGTATTCCACTACAATTTCCTATTCTGAAGAGGAAAAGTTAGACAAAACTTTGTTACGTTTTTGGGAGTTAGAGGAACCCCCTAAACGGTCCATTTTGTCTCCTTCGGACAAATTTTGTGAGGAGAATTTCAAGACTACGACAGTAAGGGATTCTGAAGGCAGATATGTTGTTACTCTCCCTGTTAAGCAAGAATACATAGGTCAAGCTGTGTTAGGACATTCTAGAACGAATTGTTTACGACAATTCCTTCGTAACGAGGCTTCACTGTCACGAAAACCAAGTATTAAAGAGGTGTACGATGGGGTAGTAAAAGAATATTTAGAATTAGGACATATGAGGTCGGTTTGTTCTGCTTCAGCAACGCCAATGGTTTGCTATTTGCCTCATCACCCGGTAATAAATCCAGAGAAGCCCACTACCAAATTAAGAGTCGTTTTCAACGCCTCCAATGGTACTTCTAGTGGCAAAAGTCTTAACGACATTTTGTATGTAGGTCCCACCTTACAGTTAGATTTAGTCCTCCTTATTTTGAGATGGAGACTTTTCCAGTACGTCTTCAACTGCGATATCACCCAAATGTATCGCCAGATTAGAGTCAGTTCAAAACACACACCTCTTCAGAGAATAGTTTTTAGGGATTCTCCCGACAAACCCATTCAGGACTATGAGCTCCAGACAGTGACTTTTGGTGTTAACTGTGCACCGTATTTAGCTATACGGACGTTATTACAACTAGCTGAGGATACCGAAAGGGAATTTCCGCTTGCTGCCCACATATTACGTAGATGTATGTATGTGGATGACGTTTTGGCAGGGTATCACGATTTGGGCTCCGCTCAAAAGGCTCGTGATGAACTTATTCAAGCATTATTATCTGCCAAATTTGAATTAAGAAAATGGACGTCAAATGACCGTGCCATATTAGGAAATTTGCCCCCTGAACATTTGTATGACACAAAGCTTCTTACATTCGTAGAAGCGAGTAGTTCTAAACCCCTAGGGATTCGATGGAACGCGCAAACAGATTTGTTCTATTTCAGTGTGAACCCTCTCGTTCATAAAGATAAATATACAAAACGGGAAGTTTTATCCACTATCGCCAAGTTGTTTGATCCTGTAGGTTGGTTAGGACCAGTGATAGTGGTAGCCAAAATTATAATGCAAAAGGTTTGGCAAGATAAAATTGATTGGGATGATTCACTACCATCTTCGACGGAAAGTGAATGGCAAAAATTTGTTGACACCTATAAGGATGTTAATTCCATTAACATTCCTCGATGGGTTAATTATGCTCCTGATTGTCAAGCCGAACTTCACGTTTTTTCTGATGCCTCTGTTAAGGCATACGCGGGGGTGATATATATTCGTATTGTCACACCGAATGGGCAAATTTACACTAATTTACTGTCTTGTAAGACCAAGGTTGCTCCGCTCAAGTCGATTTCATTGCCTAGGTTGGAACTATGTGGTGCAGTTTTGGCTTCAGACTTGGTGAAATCAATTATTTCTGAGATTGGTATAGATTTTCATAGGATATATTGCTGGACAGATTCTACGATCGTCCTCTCGTGGCTTAAAAAAACCCCTTCAACTTGGACAACGTTCGTTGCCAATAGGGTGAACAGAATTCATGAAAACGTTGGTCAAGAAAATTGGTATCACGTGCGGTCAGAAGACAATCCCGCAGATTTAGGTAGTCGTGGACTTTCACCGGCGGACTTAGCTGCTTCTGAAATGTGGTGGTGTGGTCCTTCGTGGTTGCGCTTAGATAGTTCGCAATGGAATCTTCCAGATTTATCATCTCTGGATACTGATCTAGAGATGCGAGGTGTAAAAAGTCATGCGTCATTCTTTTCAGAATATTCGGACATTTTAGAAAGATTTTCGTGTCTGAAAACGGCTATAGGAGCCATTGGATACATGCTTAGGTTTTTCCACCGCACTCATCCTCTGCATAGGGGAAATCATAATTTTGAGGAAATAGCTCTTTCGAGTTCTGAGGTCCACTTTGTTAAACTACGTTTAGCAATGTTAGCTCAAAAGGTTCACTATGTAGAAGAATATAATAATCTGTTAAATAAAAGGCCCTTGCATTCTAAGAGTTCGATTTTGTCCTTAAATCCGTATTTAGATGAAGCAGGAGTCATGAGAATTAATGGGCGTTTAGTTAGGTCGCCAACTCTTACTCCTTCGGAAACACATCCTATACTACTTCCATATAATAGTCGATTTACTTATTTGTTATTGCAGGATATTCACATTCGTTCAATCCATGGACAAATTCAATTAATGTTGCGTATAGTTCGTAGTGAATATTGGGTACCTCGTCTCACTACATTGATTCGTACAGTACTTAGTCGTTGCAAGCGTTGTTCATTGTACAAAAGTCGAGTTTGTACTCAAATCATGGCAGCTCTCCCTCCGGAGAGAACAACTTTCACTAGGCCATTTGCTACCACAGGGGTAGATTTTGCAGGGCCTATTGACATAAAGTCATTCACGGGCAGATGTTGCAAGATTACTAAAGGGTACGTCTGCGTGTTTGTTTGTTTTTCGACCAAGGCCATACACTTAGAAGCTGCTTCAGATTTATCTACGACAACTTTCTTAGCAGCATTTCATAGATTTATTTCGCGCCGAGGTTGCCCTAAGACAATGTTTTCAGACAACGGCACCAACTTCGTTGGAGCTTCGCGACAACTAGAGGAAGATTTCAAAGGTTTCTTGAGGGAAAGTCGTGAGCGTGTTTGTTCTGAATTAAGTTATCAGGAAATAACATGGAATTTCATAGCTGCTGGGGCTCCACATATGGGTGGCCTTTGGGAAGCAGCTGTGAAAAGTTTCAAGTTGCATTTTAAGAAGCATGCAAAAAATATTAAATATACGTTTGAGGAACTGTCAACACTTCTATGTAGGATAGAAGCATGTTTAAATTCGCGACCTCTGTGTCCAATGAACGACAGTCCAGACTCTCAAGTGGCACTTACTCCGGGTCACTTTCTGATAGGATCTCCAATTCTTGCTCCTCCGGAGCCAACAATCAATGAATCTCCTATGCATATCGTTAATCGGTTTAGAAAAATGAAAGCCTTGACTCAACAATTCTGCCTCCGGTGGAAGGAAGAGTATTTGAAAGGCCTCCACAAACGGTATAAGTGGAAATATCCGGAACGCGATATACAGACGGACGATTTAGTCGTTATTCGTAATGAGCAATTACCCCCCACTTCGTGGAAACTAGGTCGGGTTATCAACGTGTTTCCGGGTGTCGACGGACACGTACGCGTGGCGGATGTCCGTACAGAAAACGGTGTTGTAAGACGGCCGGTAGTCAAGTTGGTCATTCTGGCCAACGAGTAATTGTTTGTTATAATATTATCGCGGCATCTCTCCTTTTTCATAGAATGGAAAATATGAGCAAGATTGCCGCCACCCTCCCCAACTTTGAGGACGAGCTATTGATGTCTGATGAGGAGAGGGACTTCGACGTAAAGATGGCTCCTGAAAAGGAAACTGATAATTCAGATCCGATTGATAGTGCGGATAAAACGGAGGCGGCTCCTATCCGGGAGGTTGCACCCCGTCCTCCAGTAGATGATGTTAGTGCCCTTCAGGCAAATAGAGCCAAAGTGACTCCTATCCGGGAGACCGCACCAACACTTTGTGCCTCAAGTTTGGATGTAGACAGCTCGGAAGCAGCTCCTATCCGGGAGGCTCCAAACTCTTCCGGGGCTACCTTGGTACCTTCCGTATCCGCGGAACCAGCCAAGTCGGCATCGTCGACTGTGAAAGGGGGGACAAACTCAGGTTCGAGAAAGAATGAGCAACGATGCGCATATTGCAGTAAGAGCCACAAACTGCGAGATTGTTTTAAATTTAAAAAGTTGTCTCATGATGTTAAAGTCCGTGTAGTTGTTTCCAAGCGCTTGTGTTCCAATTGCTTTGACGGGAACCACTTCTACCGAAACTGCCCAAATCCACGAAGATGCCAAATATGTCACCGGGAGCATCATACCCTGCTGCATCCCACCAACAGTGCTCCGAACTCAAATACGAGGAGTCAAAAGGGCAAACAGCTAGCCTCCTTTCCTTCCATCCCATCTTCCCCTTCCAACTTCTCTCCAGTCATACCTTTCCAAAATCCTCCATCCTCGTCCACTCCCATGCTTAGCTTTCAGCCTACCGTTGCCCTTGCCCCCACCATAATATTGCGGCTTAGTTTTAGTGACCGCGGAACACATGTTCGGGCTCTTCTTGACCCTTGTGCGGGGCATAGTCGCATTTGTCAGTCGCTCGTGCAGCAACTCAATATGGAGTCTGTGCCAATGGGACATGGGATGTTTTGTCCGGTCCATGTCGAGTCTTTGTTTAACAAAGACAATAAGATAATGGTTTTTGCGCAAGCGATGCCATTAGAACATATAATAAAGCCTACCATGTCGGCTCCGTCGAACCTCAAGGAACGATATGACGGTCTCCAATTGGCGGATCCAGAATTTTTTAAGGCGGGACACATTGGAATGATTTTGGGCTCCGACGTGTACCCAAAAATTGTAAAGCCTCAGACTTTCTTGAACCCGGGTTTCCCCTTGGCTCAACTCACCATCTTTGGGTGGGTTATAACGGGCCCCTATAATTTGTAGTGGAAAATGTAGCGCCTCTGAAAAGGCATGGGCTCTCCGAGCCAAATGTTTATGAAAAAATAAATAAATGAATTAAAACCAAATGCTCACCATTGACGGTTCTACCCTTGAATTTCATATACGTATATACCATCATCACTAGATATTAAGTTTCTTAGTTGTAACATCGCTGGATGTTCCAAGGTGGCCGAGAAATGTTTAATTACAAATGGTTTTCGCATTTTAGAAAACGTTCAATAAATTCTGCCGTTAGAATTTGTACATCTTTAGCACGAATGCAACTCTGTGCATTCGCACAAAGTGATAGATGTCACATTCTAACGAGTAAAATTCGCGCCACTTTGCAACACCTAGCTTACTCGTTGCATTGTAACTTCACTTCGTTTTGGATATTCGTCCACCGAACAACACACCAATTGTAAATAAAAGGTAAAGATATTGTCTCCGACAATATTATTAAATAAAGAATTTTTCATTTTTATTATTATAAAAGAAGTGATACTGGTGTTTTTCTTTTTGGTTTATTTTCTTTTTATTGCTCCGCAAACAGTGTCATAGGCAATTTGTTACAACAAAAATCAAAGTGATTGCAGAACAGGCACTAAACTGAACTATTCTAATATTTTGTGTAGGAGGTACCCGAATGAGTGGACCGATTGAGTCCATATTGGAACCTCATCTAAGTCTGGTAGAGGTTTAACGATGTGCAAAGTATGGAACAAATCGGTTATCGTACGCACAAATTTTCCGAACATTTTCGAACTTTTGTGGGAGAGGCACCGGAAGGAGTGGACCGATATAACCCATCTTCGAACTTAAACTAAGTTATGAAAAAAATATTATGAATTTAGGAACGAATAGGTCGATCCGTTATCGTGCACTCCAGCCAGGCAGACAGACCGACGGACATGGCTAAATCAACTACAATATGTCTGAAACAGATTTCGTCCAAACATACTTTTGGGCATAAAACGATTATTTCGATGCGGTACATTTTGCACGTATGCAAGTTAGCTCGTTAGCTTAAATGCTGAGGGTATAATTAAAGGAGTTGTCGTAGTTAGATAAATTGTGGTTAAGCACTTATTGTTGGCTTTCAAACTCGAGGACAAAAAAATGGGAAAGTCGGTCCACATTTTGATATAACCCCATTGAAATCTACCTTCCGATTTTCGGTATTTCTAAGGTTCTGGCCACAGTATCCAACCGAAATAGATGATATTTGGAATTTGGTCTTCGCCAGGGGTGTAAAATAATCCTACAGAAAATTGTTGGTGTATATGCCATGAAATATGACTACACATAAAAGTTAATTTCCATTGAATCTATGCAATTAAACAAGTGAAAACGGCGTTAAGTTCGGCGGGTCCGATCTGTGTATACCCTTCTAGCTATATATAAACCAGATGTCACTAAACCATTCATAATACTGACACTCAGGAGGTTTGCTCTACGGTGGCTATATCAAAACTTGGATCTGTACAAACCATTCTCAGTGCGAAAGTTTTGTACCTCCAATGAAGACTAAATACCAAATTTGAGCCGTTTAGGTTAAGAAACTAGGAAATATTTCAAAGAAGACTAAATACGAAGTCCATACTTCCGGAGCAAATAACCCTAAATGAGTAAAAAACGTATACGGTCATCATGTGTGGAATGGATACTGCGTTGGTCCTAACTTCACATAGTGTAATATTTCTGTGAATCTTAGAAAAAATTTCGGTCCACACGTTCGGGTACCGCCCTGTCCGTCTGGTTGCAACGCACGATAACTCTAGAACGGGGTAACTGATTGAGTCCAAATGTTGTATTTTCGCCAAACTAAGTTTACGTTCAAAATGTGCCACATCGTTCCACTCCTTCGGGTACCACTTCCACAAAAAATATTTTTATCTTTCCTTAAAATGGTGTTCCACATAACTCTCGAATAATCGATTTGGTCCAAACTTTGCACATCGCAACGTTTAAAAAAAGGTCAGGATGGAATATGGACTATATTGATCCACTCCTTCAGGTACCACCCACACAAAATTTCCGCTTGCGACGGTACAATTTTTTCAAGGGCAAGTCTATACTTCGTGAGATAAGGGACCAAAAACTGTAGAAAACCCGGTTAGCACCAATTAAAATGGCGGATGAGCACGACAAATTACCAAATGAATATCCGATTTGACAGAAACATTGCACTTGGTAAAGTTTCTTCCAAATACACCTCAACCTTCCAGATATCGGACAACAACTTCGGATATTTGACTTCCAAAAGTTCAAAATTTCTCTTATAAAGATAGTTTTAAAATATTTGCCGAAGGCATTCCTGGTGATCCTGTTTTCAGATATAACATGTTTAGGGGCTACTCCATGCTTGACGACAAAATTATTCAATAACTCTAAATCCTTCTGTAACCACAACACTTTTTAGTTTTAATCCAAATCAAATTTATTAACAAAATGTAGGCAACGCTCACAACCGTTCATAAATACAAAAAAGGCTACAAAGTTCTGAAACCCCCCTCAAGTACATTATTATTAGGGAAAAGGATAGCGGTTGTGTAACCGGCACTCGATCTGTGTACAGTCTTATGGTATATCTCTATCGACTGATACTTTTTTACTTCCAAGCAAAAACTCATGACCAAGTAATGACTTTATTCAGTAAATTTTGGCAGTAGTAACTACTTACAAAACGACCGTCAAACTCGTTATTATACCCTACATCACTACATATGTGGGGAGGGTATTATAAGTTGGGTTTGAACCAAAAGATTGTAACACATCGAAATAATGTTCGTAGACCCGTACGATTATATACCAACATGAATGTCTTGACGAGATGAGTCGATGTGGCTATGTGTGTCCGTCCGTCCGTCTATCCATCTAAACCTTGTAACCACGCTACAGGTCGCAATTTTGATCGGAAAGTCAACAAATTTTTGGTGTTTTTGGCGGTCTAGGAGAGGAAGAAGCCTACTGATTTTGGTGATGGTCGGAAAAAAATCATTGGTCGGAATAGGCAAAAAACTTATATATAATTTGTTCCACAAACATCCCATACGGGACAAGGGAGACTTCTCTCATATCAATGAGTGCACCCCGATTCTTATTAGCTCAATGATATGGGACCTACTGTTTATCGCCGAGTCCGAACGGCGTGTCTTAAGACACCACTTTGTAGAGAAGTTTTACATGGCTGAAATACTCAGGAAATGTCGCCAACATTACTGAGGGATATTTTGCACCGTTGAAAATTTTGATGTTGACTGGCCGGGCAAAAAACTTATGTTGAGAAAAAGTCAATGTTTTATTTCAAAGTGAATACCTCCGATTAAATTAAGGATATATCAAAAGCCAAACCTGACAATGAAAGTAGAAAATATCAAGTTTGCAACGATGTAGGCGTAGGCGATCAAATAACTCAGATATCGCAATAGTCGCTAATCCAACCCAACATTTCATTTTTGCGATTTTAATTGTAATGACGAATATCACAGCTTTGGTGGCGGAAATTCCAAAAGCAAAAGTCGGTAATACATCCCATTTTTCCATTTTTATACCCTCAGCATTTGTGCTAACGATTGTATATACACTTTCAAACGGGCAAAATAGTAACAATTTTTATTCACTGGCCCCATATGAAGGTACAAGTTTTATCAGGGGCAAGTTCATACTTGATCTGAAAATAGCCTGAAATGTGCAAAAAACGCCTATGACACGGTGTGTAGTGGTTAGAGCACAACATAACCCTCGAACGGATCTGCTGATTCGGTCCAAAATTTGGCCTCCTTTATATTTTGTCCAAACTTAGTTTAAGTTCGAAGATAAACTATATCGGTCCACTCCTTCAGGTACCTCCCCCACAAAAGTTCAAAAATATTCGGAAAAACTTTACGCATGATAACGCTTGAAGGGAGTAACCGATTTCGTCCATACATTACACATCCTAATATATCTACCAGATATAGACAATTTCGAATATAGACTATATTTGCCCACTCAATCGGGTACCTTCCACAGAAAATTTCGTATAAGTTCACTTTAAACCCTGCTCCCGAGTCATTTTGATTTTTGTTGAAGCAACTTGCATTCGCTGCCCTCATTACGATGGTAAAAAATGTTTTCAGGGGCAAGCCCATACTGCTTTAGAAAACAGCCCGAAAGGTGTAAAAAAAAAAAACCCTATGACACCAAATGTAGTGGCTGGAGATCAAGATTTGGTCTAAAATTTGGCCAAACTTAGTTTCAGTCCGAGGATATACAATATCGGTCCACAACTACCGGTATTTCCTCCCAATATTAAAAATGCCACTAAAATGGTATGCCCGATATCTCGTGAAAGGGGCTACTAATTTGGTACAAAGTTTGGATCTCCTAATATTGTTTCCATACTTAATTTAACTTCTTAAATGGCCCATATCGGCCCTCTCCTTAGGGTACGTCCCCCACAAACATTTGTATTTAAAAGCAGTTTAGGGTCTGTTCGAAGCACCTTTGGAAATGTATACCGATGTTGTTCGTTGTGGTCCTGTTTACAGCGATATTATGTCTTCCTTGGCAATATCTATCGAGAAGATATAACTCCCAGAATAAGATCCACTTCCATAATGGACTATGTTGGTCCATTCCTTCCCAGCAAAATTTGACGGAAGGGATTCTTTGCGATGACGTGATTTCATGTCATCTTTTGCATTGGTTCAAAGGAAGTCGTGGAAGATCCGATCTTTTCATTAGGATTTGAACCAATGCAAAGGAAGTCGTGAAAGATCCGATCTTTTCATCAGCATTTGTACCCATTCCATCGATCCAATAGAGATGATGTTTGTGTTTTTATTTACACACCTGTTTATTTTCATTTTGGTATGTTCCAGTACTGCAAAAATCTACTAATTTTTACTATTTTTTCCGATAACATAAAGGAAAAATTGTTATCATAGTAAAAATAAGTAGATTCTTGCAGTTTCTGGAACAGACCAAAGTTGTTAGAACTGTCGTCGTGATGTTGTCTTACATTTCCTGTATATCAAACAACTAAAACTTCTAAACAATTGGTATTATATGAAGTCCCAACCATCGAGCTAAAAATAGAATCGGACTGCACACATTGCTATTTTAAAAGTTCCCTTGTCTGTTCTAAATCAGACATAGAATGAAATCAATCAAATCTCGCTTCTTGGAATTTGAAAAAAAAAGTCCGAAACGAAAAGGAACAAGAATCTGAAAATAAAGAAGAAACTACTTTTGGAAAGAAACAATTAAAAATAAATTAATTAAGCATAAATGGTATTTTCCATAAAAAGTCTCTCCTCCCCGTTAGTTACATTTTGTTCTTAGAGATACCTAATGCAAGCCGGGTTGTAGATCCCTACATATTTCCGTCACTAAACAAAAGAGTATAAATTACCAAAATGTTGTTATAAAATAACAAAATTATAAAATAAAAGTAATTTACGACATAAAAATACTTAAAGGAGTGCATTTGGAGTCCATGTCGAAATCTGAACTGGTGATGGGAAGATAATTGAAAAAACCTTTTGTAAGATGAAAGAATATCAGTTGCGGAGAACGGAGGAAGTAATCTTTTGCGTTGCAGCGGTGGTGATTACATTGCAATTTTGGATGTAAACTTTTGAAAAACTAAACTGATAAATTAATTGTAGTTATTTCATGAATTCGTTTGAATTAATAAAGAGTTTTGTTTTTCATGAAAACCATATTTCAATACAGCATTTCCATTTTCCAAACAATACATGAAAATTTCATGCCAAGGGGTTGGTGAAAATGACATGCCAAAGCATTGGTTAAAATGACATGTCAAAGCATGGGTGAAAATGACGTGTCAAAGCATTGGTGAAAATGACATGTCAAAACATTGGTGGAAATGACAAGTCAACGCATTAGTTAAAATGACATGCTTAGGATCCAGAAAAGAACGTCATCTTTTGGGGTCCACGCTCATATAAAATTCATCGATGAAGATGCTAAAAAGATGACATGCTAGATCACTTGCACCCATGATTGAATGTCATCTTTGGCATCGAACATTTTGCTGGGTTCAAGTATCTCGTCCGCAACTTTTGAATCCTTATTTTTGTCGGCAATTCAAATTTCCAAAAAGAGCCAAAAATTTCTGAAAAGACCCGAAATACATTCGATCTGTAGATGAAAGTTTCAATTCACATAGGCTGAGAGTATATCTCCGACGGCAAAGCCGACTGATACTTTTTTACTTTTTTTTTGTAATCACACTACAGTTCGAAATTTTGGTGTTCAATTGGGGTGCCACAGAGAAAGAAGCCTATTGATTTTATTGATGTTCGGATAATATTCAGTGGTCGGAATGGACAAAAACTAATGTAAAGAAAATTCAACGATTTATTCTTATGCGAATGTCTCCGCTTCTAGGGAAGAAAACAAAAATTCACCTTTACAAAGATGCAAAGTAGGTTGACGTACCATTTTTTACTTGAACTGTAATGACGAATATCCCAGCTTTGGATGGGTGGATTTTAACAAAAGGACAATCATCACATTCTGAGGTTTAAATATAAAATGTGAAATTATTAATTACTTTGGTTTAGTTAGCTCTAAGTCATTTGGTATAAAAGCCCCCTAAAAATGTTTATCAGTGAAAAGCTTATTCACAGGGGTAGTGGTTTAGAGTATCACATAGTCGGCCTCATCCCGACTATAGCCTTTGCTCAATTGTTTTTACATGGGGATGTCAGAGAAAGGAAGTACTTACTCAAAGATGTTCTCTTCTTTAACCACTTATTCCGAATGTACAAAATTCCCATAAATAACCATTTATTGGTTAGTTCTTAAAAGTGCATTTACTGGTACGTCCAAAATAAGTAGATATTTTCCAGTATTAAAAAAATAAATAAGTACCTATTATTCAGCCTACAAACCATTTATTCATTAATGTCCGGTAATCAGTGAAATAATCAGGAGTAAAAAAGCATTTAGAATGCAGGGTTGTAAATGAATGTTTTTGTGGCCTTAGCGATCAACATGCCTGAAATAAGTGTTATATGTAATTCAATGTAATGCGGAGAGTAGTTAGCTATCACTTCTTATTTTCTTTCATGTTATGTTTTCCTATCCCCTTTATCTTTGATTAGTTACCCTCAAATCATTCCTCACAAAATACCGATGGTACAATTTTTAGTACATCTTAGTACTTTTCATACCTTTTTACAAGGAAGTCCCATAAAATTCAACATTATGTCACCTATTCACACTTAGAGCGACCCATCAAAAATTTCCAAATTCTACTTTTAACCTTCTCGTCTGTGGTTTTCTAAAACTACTAAGTAAATTTTAAATCAATAAGAAATGTATTTGAATATGTTTTATTTACCATGAAATATAACTTCCATTTTCAAGCAGTACTTTTATCATTCCGTTTTATAAGAATTTTACTCATAAACTGTGTATGGCTACATAATTTTAATCTTTCATTCACGTAAACCAATCGCCAATTACAGACATTTTTATCAAATTCGGGCTAGCATTTTTCCTTGACTAGTTTCATAATCGGCCTGTCATGTATTTGATGTCTTTATATTGAACTCACAAGTTAATATATGTATAAGGTATTGTTCTTTTCTTCTATACGTCCCATTTTGGCGTTAATCTTTTTTTCAACCACACACTCCAACAGCACTTATATGGAACATAACGTTTTCATTTGAAGCAAATTGCTAATCAAATATTAATAAAAGTTAATTGTTTTTTATTTGAAGCCGCGTTAAAAAAACGTGCAATTATGAATTTTATCAATTTCTGGCACACACTCATCCTCACTTCCCCAAAACCCAAATCCCACTATAACAGCATTGAGTGAATGTGAATGTAGCTTAAAATGTTTTCCATTATTTAATGGCGTCATTTATTTGTTGTTCACTGTTTCGCTTTTTTTCTCTTCCCGCCCGAATTGATAATATTTCCATAATAAAATTTTCACTCAACTGATTTTTTATTGGATAATCTTATCAATAAATCAGGACACGTGTTGGTCTGGTCGAGGGGGTATTTATTTATTAATACCTATCGTTAACATTGGTTTAAGGGAAGACGACCGACCGACCAGTCGTCACTTGCTCAGTTAGTCAGACAGTCAGTCAGTTGGCGATTGGCACCATTCGATTTTCTCCCTCAGCAAACACTTCACCCAATTGAAGCGCTATTGCCCTGGGATTAAATTGTGTTAAATTTGTTGGAACACAACGTTGCAGAATGCCCATTTTTTAGATAAATCCAACTAAGAAGAAAATAAAAAAAAGAGAAATTGTTTGGCATAAAAAAACAGGGAGAATATCAATTGGTAATAAAACTAAATAACCAATACCAATAACGAACCACCCAACATAGACATCAGCATTGACGTCGGCATCATCAGCATCATCCTTGCAAACTTGGACTAAAGATTATGGCTAAACTCAGTCCATGAGAATAATCGCAAGTAATACAGTGGTGCACAGGCTTTTTATAGCTTTTCATTTGTCTACTCTAAAGTGATTGTATTTTAATGGCATTTTCCTTGAAAAAGGAAAAAATAAAAGATTAAAAAAGTATTAGCTTTGCCAACATAAATATACCCTCGCGCACTGTGACATAAAGAATATAAAGACAAATATTTTGGCCCTGAGGTATATAGGTATACCGTGTTTTAAATACAGGGTTTTATTCCATGTTCACCATTATGTTTCGTCAAAATTTAATCCAACAACCGCAGCTTTCGTATGAGGCAGGCCATCGACTAGAAAATGAAACTATCATCTATGGCTGATTGATACCGGTTACATACATGAAATCCGTTTTGCGCAAAAATAAACACTTTCATGTGGACAAAATGTGCCTAATCGAAATAATGTTTTTAGACCCCAAGTTTGTTTAGACGAAATCCGTTTCAGTGCAGTGCGGCGTGTCTTAAGACACCAATTGTAGAGAAGTTTTACATGGCTGAAATACTTAGGAAATGTCGCCAACATTATTGAGGGGTATTTGCTACCGTTGAAAAATTTTTGATGTTGCCTGGCCGAGATTGCTTGTTTGCCTTGCAGCTGTCGTTCTTGTGCTGCGATGGATGAAGGATGATCTTCGAGTACGGCTTTTAGAATTTACCTTTGTACTGCCTCCGCAACTGCTATGAATGCTATTCAGGGGCGCCCCAAAATCTCGTTTATTTCTTTGGACGTCTCTCTCTCCTGACCATGAAGATCTATATTGATGCGACAATATCCTGTTGTGCTGATGCACCGGTAAAACCTTCGTATCCTCATGATGACGGGCCACTAGTGTCATGAGAAGGCGGTGGATTTCTAACAGGTTTGAATATTCTTCCACTTCGTACCACTAAAATTGGCATACCACACGGGTGCCACATAGCTTGCCACAGATAAGCCTATTGCTTGATATAGGTCAACAATATTTCTTTTTCAGTACCCCAAGTCCTACCGGCCAGAAATTAAGAATTTTGTTCAGATATTTTGTTCAAATATGTTCAGGGGGAGTCTAAATCCAGCCGTCCTGGTGGTGAATAGTGTGGTAGTGAATTAGTGAACATTTCCATATTCTTCCGATGGAAGAACTGCAATTTAACCTATCACGTATGTCATCGACGATAGGACCCGACGCAAACATCGTACGTGACGATCTCAATGCCGTATGGAGGGGGAAATGTAGAGGTTAAACAGTACCTTCGGGAACTTGCTGTTTCACTCCATGCGGCTTGCACTTCCTGAGTTCCACGTACGACGGGCGTCCACATATATAATAGATTATCCAGCGTTTCAAAGAGTACTTGGCAGTATCAAAAACCTTTGATAGATCGAGCGACTGCTACGGTTAAGTCCCCGACTAATATGTGTGGAAATGAGGGTGCAGCGCTGTTGTCGATCAGCATCTGGGTAGCTATTTCTAATGCTGGGGAGGAGTAAAGCATTAAGAGTCATTGCTACGGCCGACAAAAGCGAAATCGGTCTGTACGATTCAACTTTGCTGACATTCTTGTCTGGCTTCAGTAATGGGACAATCCTGCCTATTACAAGTTGAGAACTTTGGTGAGATACTCGACTCCCGGCTCATCCAGCTGTTGCAGTATTACCATGGCGATTACATCAGGGTCCAACGCTTTGGATGATTTAGGGTTTCTGATGACATTCGCAACATTGTTATGGTTCCTCTTTGACATGTCACTCCTGGTGTGCTCGACAAACTGTCGGATTAAATAACTTGGACAAGTAACATGTGGCTATTGGTGTAAATTGTGCCATTTTTTGACATTTGCATCTCGTATTACCTTTCCCAGCAAAATATTGAATAGGTCACACGAAAGGCTGTCTCCTTGTCTGAAACCTCTTTTGGTACTGAACTGTTCGGAGAGGTTCTTTCCAATTTTAACTGAGGACCTAGTATTAGTTAAAGTCATCTTACAAAGCCGGATGAGCTTTGCGGGGATACCAAATTCAGACATTGCATGGAATAGCTTTGGTCGGAGGGGGCTGTCGAAGGCTGCTTTATAATCGACAAAAAGGTGGCAGGTGTGGAACTGCATCTCTTGGGTCTTCTCCAGGATTTGCCGCAGGGTAAATATCTGGTCAATGGTGGACTTGCCAGGTCTAAAGCCGCATTGGTATGGTCCAATTATTTCGTTGACCATTGGCTTTAGTCGTTCGCACAATATCCCTGACACTATCTTATAGGCAATAGGGAGAAGACTTATGCCCCTATAGTTGGAACATACTGTCTTATCTCCTTTCTTGTGGCCAGATAGTGCTAACTAGCTGATGCATACACCTTATCAGCGCGTCGCCTCCGGTTTTGAACAGCTCGGCTGGTAAACCATCGGCTCCTGCTGCTTTATTATTCTTCAGCCGGTTGATTGTTGTTTTTACCTCATCTTAGCCGGGCGGTATACATTCTATACCATCTTCTGGGATTGCATCTGTGGTATCATCGTCGATTTCGCTACTATTGGATACCAGCAGATTGGAGAAATGTTCCTTCCATATCCATATCCAGATGACCTTGTTGATCTCTACAGGAGGATGTGCCTGTACCAAAGTAATCTGTTTGATGTTTCACTTTTTGGTAGAATTTTCGGACTTCATTCTGGCTCGAGATGTATTTTTTCACACTCCCGCTTTTCCATTTCTCTCTTTTTCTTGCGGAAAAGACGTTTCTCTTCTCTCCTTTTCTCCCGTGCGCTACGCGTTGCTACTGATTGTAAAGTAGCTCTATATGCCGCATTTTTCTCTTCGGTAGCTGCACGACACTCCTGGTCATACCATGGATTCCTCGGTGGAGGTCTCTGGTATCCAAGTACTGATTTTGCGGCTGTTTGCATGGAGTGGGCAACGTTTTGCCATTGTCCTGATATGTTATCGGGAAGAGGAGTGCTTTGATTAAGCAGTTGGGCCAGTTGAGTGGAATATGCTGTGGCTATCTGTTGTGTTTGCAGCATATCGATGTCCAACTTCCGCGTTGTGTCTGTTCGTGCTTTATTTGCAACGTTTAGACGGGTACGTACCTTTGCTGCAACAAGGTAGTGGTCCGAATCAATGTTTGCGCCTCAGAACGATCGTACATCCAACACGCTCGATGAATGTCTTCCATCTATCACAACATGATCAATTTGATTTCTTGTTTTCTGATCTGGAGACAGTCAGGTGCCCTTATGAATATCGAGATGATTAAATCTGGTGCTGCTAACTACCATGTTTTTTGCAGCTGCAAAGTCTATCAGCCTCATACCATTGTCAGATGTTTCACTGTGGAGACTGAATTTCCCGACTGTTGGGCCAAAGATATTCTCCTTTCCAATTTTGGCATTAAAATCGCCTAGAACGATTTTAATGTCATGGGCAGGGCAACGGTCATATGTGTCTTCTAAGCGCTCGTAAAATATATTTTTGGTCTGTTCGTCCTTGTCTTCAGTGGGATCATGAGCGAAAATAAAGCTGATGTTGAAGAATTTAGCTTTTATTCTAATTGCAGCAAGTCTTTCATTCTCTGGGGTAAAGCTGGATACCAGATGTTTTAACCTCCGACTAACTACGAATCCGCAACCAAACTCATTCTTTACGTCATGGCAGCTATAATACAGTGCGTCACCTTTAGGTGTTGTTGTGACACCTTTCCCAATCCATCGTAATTCCTGTATGGCAGTAATATCGGTCTTGTACTCTTCAAGTACGTCTGCCAATGCGAAGACTGCACCTTCTCTATAAAGAGTGCGAACATTCCAGGTGCAGATTCGCAGATGATGGTCCTTAAAACTTTTGCGGGGTTCGTCAACTTTAGAGGGGTTGTCATAGAAGACTGTTTTTTCTAGGGGAGGGTTACTAACCCGACGCCCAAACCCAAGTTTTTAACGTTCTTATGGGTGAACGCGCGGTACATGTTAGCTCACTACCTTTAACGAGTGTTAAAGGCAGTTCCCCAGGTGACACCACGGGGAGGTCAGTGTCCACTTGAGATGAAGGAGGGACCAAGATAAATCCTGGGCTTTGCCATGTTAAAACCGGTCAGGACCGTTCCTTGGTATCTTCCATCCCCTACGTCACCCCGATCCAACACAACGACGAAAATTACAGCCAAGACAATAATTAAGAACTCTCTGGTACACCTCACAAGCATTGGAATGCTCCTTCAGGCAGTTTTGGAATTGAAAATCAAACTCAAAGTCAGTGGGTAGAAAATTCCTTTTGGAGATGAAAACACTTGGTGAGTGTACTATGATTTCATTTTGGATCTTTAATTTGTGAGAAAATAGCTTTATATCTCTGTGTAGCGTTATTGTAGCTTCATTTTGAGATTACATACAAATCGAATGACGAATGTTTTCGTAGAACATTTCATCTTTCTAACTCAATTCCTTCCATGTCCTTTTCCTCCTTTATTTCTTCAGCCGTAGCAAAAGTACTAAAATAAGAGATTTTTTAACATCCAAATATTTTACAAAAATGTTGCTCAGAAGATTTTAGGTACGGTTCTCGTTGATGACTAATCGATATTTTCACGTTTTCATGGTCCTTTTGGACATTTACCCGGACTTGCTTCAGAAAACTAGAGTTATTAATTATTGTCTTGGCTATAATTTTCGTCTTTGTGTTGGATTGAAAATTTCAATGGTTTGGCTGTTATTTGCCAAAATATCAAAAAAACTGGATAAAAAACTTCAAGTCAAAATCCAGGTGCTCGATTTTCACTTTAGACATATGGTCTAGTAGACTTTTTTGCTCAGTACAATCCCAAGAAGCAGAAACTCCAGGCGCCCGTGATGGTGTTCAAATTGCTCCACCCTAGTGTACAAAGCTCATACCAAAGCTGTTACAGCGGAACTGACCGACATGCCTACATTGGCTTCGGATTGGCATATATCTGGGATCTAAAACCATAATTCTAATGAACAACTTTCATGATCGTAACGATGTGTTTACATGATCTGCAGGTATAAGGCTGAGAATATAAAATTAAATTCAAGAATTTGGTGTAGAAGTTGGAAATGATAACCAATGTAACATGGAGACACCCATCACTCAAATATAACTTGTGATATATGTATGTGAACACTTATAAACCTACCTATTCCTTAATAATATTTCACTCCAATGTCCAAATGCCTTTGTCAGAAAAATTTCCAAATGTCTTCTGATTTTCTCTCGATTTAAATCGTTTCGATTATTTCGAACAATTACAGTTATTACTATTTATGGCGCTATTATTTGAAATGGCCATATTTATAGATGATGATCATAATAATGGCATTGGGCCTCATTGTGTAATGGATTGGGAGAGGGAGGGTAATAGTGGTTAATATGGTGCTGGTAGTGGGGATGTCATTGATGTTAGTGACAATTTCAGCAAATCTTTCTATCAAACGTTTCACATTTATTTTTTTCATCTTGCCATTCATAGTTGCTGAGAATATGAATATTGAATTGATGTCATTCAAATCCCACACAAATGAATATTCCCCATGGATTGAGGTAAGTGTTTATATGATTGCCTTCGTTTATCTTCGTTGGTTTTATATATATTTCGTTTTCTTTTATTCACATTTTATTATCGTCCATTGTGTGTTACGATTAGCCCATTACTTCAGTGTCCCCATTACGCCGCCAACAGGCAATTCTAGTTCTATTTCTGTTTTTTCTTTGATATTGGTATTGTACTTATTATTGTTGGTTGTTAGGAATCGTTTGCTTGGTATTTTCTTCTTTTGTTGCTTTGGCAATTGTCGTTTGCGTGTGGTACTTTTCACAAAGTGATGACATTCAAGTGGCTAAAAACTGGAATTGTGCCATAACTTGAATTAAGCTGTTATTAAATTTTTGAATTGCCATCACGGAGTGATTTTGTAGATTTAAAGAATATTGAAGAAATGTTGGCAAAGGAATATACATATATTTTCTATTAGATCATTGGTGATGTTTTTTATTGGGATAGCTTTTACATTTTTGTTTTTTTAAATAGTCTGGCTTTATCCTATTATTGTTGTTTTAATATTTTAAAACATCTAATATATTAGAGGAGAAAATTTTACGTTGTTCGCCAAGGGGTAAGACAGGGAAGACAATAGTTTCGATTCTCGCCACAGAATCTCATCAGTTCCCTTGTTTCTTGTTTGTGTATATTCTCCACCGAACTTATTTTTCAATAACTTCTTCAACAAAAAACCTTTTACACCTAAACATTAATCGTCAGCTCGAAGTATAAACGTGACCAAAGCAAAATACTTCAATGAGAAGTCTTTCCTTGGCAACCTCACATAACCCCAACGGAAGTGTTTGCAAAACACTTTGAAAATTTTGTAAACCTTCGAATTATATCTTTATTATATAAAATTAAAAAATTCAGAAATCCTTTAAATTTGTTTTCAAAATTCCAATTTGGACCATCAGAACGTACTCATTCTTTTATCGTTCCCCGTTTCTTTACTCTCATAATGCAACGTTCTTTTCATGTAAGAGCAGTACGAATATGGAACGATTACATACCATATGAGATGAGAAATTTTAACGTTTCATGCAACAGATTTGTAGAGCTAGTAAAGCAAGTGCTGTAATTGCGTTCGTTTAGTGGCCATATTAATGTTATTTTTCATGTTTTCTACCTGAAGTTTACCATGGAAATTGTCTTGTAATTCATCCATATTCGTTTTTAAAATAGGGTTATAAAATAATTATGATTAGATTTAAGAAAAATATTGTAATTGAAAATAGAATACTAATGTCTCTATTGTATTTCTGCATAATCGATCTGGCCATATAAGGCTTTTGATTAATGAATATAAATAAAAATGAAATGAAATGAAAAACAAGACAAACCTTCTCCACTGTTATGTGTCATTGAATTACAACTAAAGCAACATAACAACATTTTGTTGGTCTGTTTATTACAGCAACAATATAACCGTGCCAGTGTCTTCAATTAGTCACGCTTATACATCGAGCTGAAGATTAATGTTTGGGTATAAGAAGTTTTTGCTGAAGAAGTTATTGAAAAATGACTTCATTGGAGAATATCCACAAAAAGAAACAAGGTAACTGATGAGATTCTGTGGCGAGAATCGAAACTATAGTCTTCCCTGCCTTATCCATTGGTGAACAATGCCAAATTTTCTCCTCTAATAAATTAGTTGTTATAAAATTTTAAAACAACAACAATGGGATAAAGACAGACTATTTTGAAAAACAAAACAAACAAGTAAAAAAGTATCAGTCGGCTTGGCCGACAGAGATATACCCTCAGCCTGTGTATATTAAAACAATTTTTTCCCAAAAAACGTATGTATTTAGAGGGTTTTAAAAATTTTGGGCGTATGAAACGAAAAAAATGTTGATTAGGATTAAGGATCTAAAAGGAATGGATCGACATTGACCGGTATGGAAGTGGATCTCCAACCACAACATATGGTGCCATAGGGGGTTTTTACACTCTTCGGGCTGTTTGCTCAAGAAGTATGGACTTGCCCCTAAAAAAAAAAACTTTTACCATCGTAATTGAGGCTGCGAATGCAAGTTGCTTCAACAAAAATCGAAGTGATTCGATATCGGGTCTTAAAGTGAACTTATCCGAAATTTTGTGTGGGAGGTACCGGATAGAGTGGACCTAACCTGATCTATATCTGGATATATTAGGATGTGTAAGGTATGGACCAATTCGGCCACTCCCTTCAAAAGTTACCGTACGAACAATTTTTCCGAGCATTTTTGAAATTTTGTGGGGGAGGTACCTAAAGGAGTAGACCGATATGGCTTATCTTCGAACTTAAACTATGTTTGGACAAAATATTACTAAGACCAAATTTTGGACCGAATCGACAGATCCGTTCTAAAGTTATCTTGCGCTCCAACCACCTCACGCGGTGTCATAGGGGTTTTTTGCAACTTTCATGCTATTTTCTCAGGAAGTATGGACTTGCCGCTAATGAAACTTCTACCGTCGTATGGGGGGCAGTGAATACAAGTTGCTAAAAAAAAATCAAAGCGATTCGAGAGATGGCCCTAAACTGAACTTTTCCGAAATTTTGTGTGGGAGGTACCCGAAGGGGTGGACCAATTGAGTCCATATTGAAACCTCATTTAAGTCTGGTACAGGTTTCACGATGGACAAAGTATGGACCAAATCGGTTACTCCCTTCAAGAGTTATCGTGCGCACAAATTTTCCGAACATTTTCGAACTTTTGTGTGGGAGGTACCGGAAGGAGTGGACCGATATAGCCCATCTTCGAACTTAAACTAAGTTTGGGCAAAATATTACGAAAGCCACAATTTGAACCGAATCGGTTCATCCGTTCGAGAGTTATCGTGCGCACCAGCCAGCCAGACAGACAGACGGACGGACATTGCTAAATCAACGCCAAATTGTCTGAAACACATTTCGTCCAAACATACTTGGGGTCTAAAACCATTATTTCGATGAGGCACATTTTGCCCGTATGAAAGTGTATATACCCTTTCTAGCCTAAAGGCTGAGGGTATAAAAACAAAATTGCAAAAGCAATCCCAATAAAAACGCCACCAATGCTCTAATTGAAAGCATTGTTCCTGAAATAAACAGACCAACAAAAATTTGTTGGGTGACGTAGGGGATGGAAGATACCAAGAAACGGTCCTGACCGGCTTTAACATGGCAAAGCCCAGGATTTAACTTGGTCCCTCTTTCATCTCAAGTGGACACTGACCTCCCCGTGGTGTCAAATGTGGAGCTGCCTTTAACACCCTTTAAATGTAGTGAGCTAACATGTGCCGCGCGTTCACCCATAAGAACGTTAAAAACTTGGGTTAGGGCGTCGGGTTAGTAACCCTCCCCTAGAAAAAGCCGTCTACTATGAAAAAATGAAAGAAAAGAAAAACAAACCCCTCTAAAGTTGACGAACCGCTCAAACGTTTTAAGGACCATGATCTGCGAACCTGCACCTGGAATGTTCGCACTCTTTATATAGAAGGTGCAGTTTACGCATTGACAGATGTACTTGAAAAGTACAAGGCCGACATTACCGCCATACAGGAAATACGATGGAATGGGAAAGGCGTCACAACAACACCTAAAGGTTACGCACTGTATTATAGCTGCGATGACACAAAGCATGAGTTTGGTTGCGGATTTGTAGTTGGTCGGAGGTTAAAACATCCTGTCTCCAGCTTCACCCCAGTGAATGAAAAACTCGCTGCAATTCGATTAAAAGCTAAATTCTTCAATATCAGCTTTATTTGCGCTCAAGCTCGCTCATGCTCCCACTGAAGACAAGGACGAACAGACCGAAAATATATTTTACGAGCGCTTAGAAGAAACTTATGACCGTTGCTCTGCCCATGACTTTAAAATTATTCTAGTCGATTTTAATGCCAAAATTGAAAAGGAGAATATCTTTGGCCCAACAGTCGGGAAATTCAGTCTCCACAGTGAAACATCTGACAATGGTATGAGGCTGATAGACTTTGCAGCTGCAAGAAACATGGTAGTTAGCAGAACCAGATTTAAGCATCTCGATATTCATAAGGACACCTGGCTGTCGCCAGATCAAAGAACAAGAAATCAAATTGATCACGTTGTGGTAGATGGAAGACATGCATCAAGCATGTTGGATGTACGATCGTTCCGAGGTGCAAACATAGACTCGGACCACTACCTTGTTGCAGCAAAGGTACGTACCAGATTAAACGTAGCAAACAAAGTGCGAACAGACACAACACGGAAGTTGGACATCGGTAAGCTACAATCACAACAGATAGCCGCAGCATATTCCACTCAACTGGCCCAATTGCTTAATCAAAGCACTCCTCGTCCCGATAGCATATCAGGACAATAGCAAAACATTGCCCATTCCATGCAAACAGCCGCAAAATCAGTACTTAGATACCAGAGACCTCCACCAAGGAATCCATGGTATGACCAGGAGTGTCGAGCTGCTACCGAAGAGAAAAATGCGGCATATAGGGCTACTTTACAATCAGTAGCAACACGTAGCGCACGAGAAAGGTATCGGGAGAAAGGAGAGAGGAGAAACGTTTTTTCCGCAGTAAAAGGCGGGTGTGTAAACAAATCGAGATGTACAGGAGACAGAATGAAGTCCGAAAATTCTAGCAAAGAGTGAAACACCAAACTGATGGCTTTGCAACTGGCACATCCTACTGTAGAGACCATCAAGGTAATCTGGTAACTGATACAGATAGTGTGCTAAGGATATGGAAAGAGCATTTTTGTACATTGTTTGTATCCAATAGTAGCGAAGACGGCGAAGATACCACAGATCCAATCCCAGAAGATGGTATTGAATGTATACCGCCCAGCCAAGATGAGGTAAAGGCAGCAATAAGTCAGCTGAAGAATAATAAGGCAGCAGGAGCCGATGGCTTACCAGCCGAGCTGTTCAAAACCGGAGGCGACACGCTGATAAGGTGTATGCATCCGCTAGTTAGCACCATCTGGCAGGAAGAACGCGTACCCGACGATTGGAACCTGAGCATTCTGTGTCCCGTCCATAAGAAAGGAGATAAGACTTTATGCTCCAACTATAGGAGCATAAGTCTTCTCCCTATCGCCTAGAAGATAGTGTTAGGAATATTGTGCGAACGACTAAAGTCTATGGTCAACGAGATAATTGGACCATACCAATGCGGCTTTAGACCTGGCAAGTCCACCATTGACCAGATATTTACCCTGCGCCAAATCCTGGAGAAGACCCAAGAGATGCAGATCGACACCTACCACCTTTTTTCGATTATAAAGCAGCCTTCAACAGACCGCTACGTTCAAAGGTATTCCAAGCAATGTCTGAATTTGGTATCCCCGAAAAGCTCATTCGGCTTTGTAAAATGACTCTAACTGACACAAGATCTTCAGTTAAAATAGGAAAGAACCTTTCCGAAGAGTTTTGTACCAAAAGAGGTTTCAGGCAAGGAGACAGCCTTTTCAACATCCTGCTGAAAAAGGTTATACGAGAGGCAAACGTCAAAAGAAGTGGCACAATCTATACCAATAGCCAGATGTTACTTGCTTATGCTGATGATATAGACATCATGGGACGCTCAGTAAAAGAAGTAACCGATACCTTTATGAAGGTCGAAGGAGAATCTGCTAAAGTGGGTCTGGTGGTAAACGGCGAGAAGACCAAGTTGATAGTGTCGACGCGCAATGCGTCCATTGAGATCGGACCAACTGTTGAAGCTGGTTCCTATAATTTTGAGGTAGTAAAAGACTTCGTATACCTCGGCACCGACGTAAACACAACAAGCGACATCAGTTGCGAAATGAAAAGAAGAATTATATTGGCCAACGGATGCTACGTTGGCTTAAGTAAGCACTTCAAAAACAAAGCCACAACTCGTAAAACTAAAATAACGCTTTACAAAACACTGATACTACCAGTGCTGTTGTATGGTACCGGAGCCTGCGTACTTGCGTAAGCAGATAAGGCAGTGCTTGGCGTGTTTGAGAGAAAAATTCTTCGAAAGATCTACGGACCAATCTGCGTTAACGGTGAATATAGACGTCATATGAACCGCGAGCTGTATCTGCTATACAAAGACATCAGTATAGATAAACGTATCGAGATGCAGCGATTGCGTTGTCTAGGCCATATCATAAGAATGAGCGATGCTGAACCCGCTAAAAAAGGCGTACATATAAATTCGGGTCGCATGGCGGTGCACGTAGAATTCGCAGACCAAAGAATAGATGGCGCAAACAAGTGCATGAAGAGATGACAAGCGCGGTATTCCAGAAAGCGAAGCAATAAACAGAGAGAATTCTTATGGGTAATATTTTTATTAAAAATTTTAACCCTCATGGGGTTCACCAAAGGGTCCTTTTTCGAAAATCTTTCAAAAAATTCTTTAAAATATGTCAGTAGGCTTTGCCGACAGATATATACCCTCAGCCAATGTAAAGTGAAACTTTCTCCTACGGACAGATCGAATGTATTTAAGGTCTCTTCTGAATGTTGTGGCACTTTTTGGACATCTGAACTTGCCGACAAAAATGTGGATTAGGAATTAACTGCACTAAGACACAAATTTTGAACTCTTGTGGGGGAGGTTTCCTTAGGTAGGACCGATATGGGCCATTTTAGAAGTTAAACTAAATTTTTACAAAATATTAGGAGGTCCAAAGTTTGGACCAAATTGGTTGTCCCATTCAAGTGACATCGTCCTAGCATTTTAGTGACATTTTTTAAATACTGGGGAGAAGTACCGGAAGTTGCGTGAAGTTGGTATTGCCCCATGAAACTAAGTTTGGATATAATATGACGAAGACCAAATAGTGGACCAAACCGGTCGAACAGATGGAGAGTTATCGTTCTCTCCGACAGCCACATATGGCTGTTTTACCGCTAATGGAGGTATCGAATGCAAATCGCTTCAACACAAATCAAAGTGATTCGAGAGCAGGTCTTAAAGTGAACTTATTCGAAATTTTGTGTGAGAGGTACCAGAAGGAGGAGTCAAATATGGTCCATATTCGAACCTGATCTATATCTGGTAGATATATTAGGATGTGCAAAGTATGGATTACATCGGTCACTCCCTTCAAAAGTTATCGTGCGCACAATTTTTCCGAACATTTTTCAACTTTTGTGGAGGAGATACCTGAAGGAGTGGACCGATATGGTTTATCTTCGAATTTAAACTATATTTGGACAATATATTACGAAGGCCAAATTTTGGACCAAATCTGCAGATCCATTCGAGAGTTATCTTGCTCTCCAACCACCACACTCGGTGTCATAGGGGCTCTTTGCAACTTTTAGGCTATTTTCTCAGGAAGTATGGACTTGCTCCTGATGAAACTTGTACTATCGTATGGGGGCAGTGAATACAAATTGTTGCAACAAAAACCAAAGCGATTCGAGAGAAGGTCCTGAACTGAAAATAAAAATCAAAGCGATTCGAGAGCAGATCTTAAACTGAACTTTTCCGAAATTTTGTGTGGGAGGTAACCGAAGGAGTGGACCGATTGAGTCTATATTGAAACCTTATCTAAGTCTGGTACACATTTCAGGATGGGCAAAGTATGGACTAAATCGATTACTCCCTTCAAGAGTTATCGTGCGCACAAATTTTCCGAACATTTTCGAACTTTTGTTGGGGAGGTACCGAAAGGAGAGGGCCGATATAGCCCATCTTCGGACAGACAGACAGACGTACGGACATTGCTCAATCGACTCCAAATTGTCTGAAACACATTTCGTCCAAACATACTTGGGGTCTAAAAACATTATTTCGATGAGGCACATTTTGCCCGTATGAAAGTGTATATACCCTCGTTAGCATAAATGCTGAAGGTATAAAAAATTAAAATGTGGATCAAAAAAATTTATGCTAAATGCCATCATTGGCGTTTCATATAAAAAAGATGCCACGACAAATCACTGGCATCCGTGATACAACTTATGATTTGTTGCCAAACATTTTGCTGGGTATTTAAATGTGAAATTTTGAATATTTAATACAAGTTTCCATTCCGTTATTTGCGATATTAACTTTAGTTCCTACATTTTTATTATTATTATCATTATTATTATTCAATACTGCGAATTCATAAACTCCCAACGAATGGTCAAACGTGATGCATTAATTCAATTACTTAACAGAAATACAGAAGGCGAAGGAAAGTCCAATAATTATGAATACTTTATGCGAAAGTCAACAAAGAGTAATGGACAAAAGTGCGTCAGTAAACACTTAACGGTTAATGAGTTTTCAAGAGAAAATATTAAAAACAAAAATACAAGGAATTCAATTGGTTTGATTGAAAATTTAAAGATAATAATTTCACTACAAATACTTTAGTGGAGTCATATATTCTAATTAAAACTAAGGCGAATCTCTTCATATGTTTTACTACAGTTTTAATTTTATTCTCGAACAATGTTTTTCTGACACTTTTTAAAGTATAATTCTCAATTCTTTATTTTGCACATTCCTTGAATTTCTAACATTTCACCAAAACATATCCTACCTTATTCGTTGTTGATACTTCTCAAAGAATATACATGAAACGAAAATTAAATTTTACCCAAAAAAGAGGAGAAAAAACACGGCAACTACAAATTAAACGAATCGACCGTATCATCAACAGTTCATTCTGTTCGATTCGAACAGATCTTGTGGATATGGAAACGGATGTGGTGCGAATTTAAATGCGTATTCAATTTTTGTTAACACACACACGTACATACACAATACATCCAACAAACATACATTCACACATAGAACAGAGTTAACAGTTGATATTCTTCATGGCAGTACGAGTACAGTTAAGTTTCACAGTGGTGATGATAAATAAAATTATATAAAATACACATGTACAACACCAGACATCCATACATGCAAACATTATTATGTATACACACACATACATACAGGAGTTTAATTTGCAAATACAAGCATCGTCAGTGTTTATCCATGAATAACCGGTAATTCAATTTAATGGACGCCTATATTGCGCACAGCTGAAATTGCAGTTGGTGTTGTTCGGCAACACGGTCAGCCAGCATTGAATAAACAAATTAACACCACAAATTGAAGTAAAATTTAATAAACATCTTTATCCTAAATGGTCAGTCAGTTGCTAGAAAATTTCGATTATTTGGTTAAAGGGTCGAAACAAATGAGGTCAACTGTAAAGTGGGTAATTTAGATGATGAAAAAACTTAAATTGTATTCTGGGGGCGGTTTCCACTGCAATGAAGAAACGAGTGCAGCATCTTCGTTTTTGCGGAAACAGAGATTTAAAAACGTCACTGATAAGGGAGATACATTAATTTTATACCAAGAAATAGTGTGTGATGCTACATCCACGGTTCCTGATTGATCGCCTTGAAATAGATATATATCGATGTAGACTTTCGTGTTGACACTGTAACCGGATGCGGAGCAAAATTTATTGTACTTTGCGCAAATTAGAGATATTTTATAAGTTTTTAATGCTTAGATGCAGCCGATGCTACATCTAAGTGTCGAAGTTGTATTTCGAAAAATATATACAAATTAAGAGATATGGTCTTGCTGTAAATGAAAATCACATGCGGACAAAACGATTTTGATAATTACGCGATTTACACATATTTTAATAATGCATATAAGTTAAAACGGTTAATTCGAACTCTGTTTCCGTTTAAGAAGTCTAATGATTTATTTCAGCAACCCGATAACTTTCCTCAATGGGAAACTTTCTATGTGAATGTAGATAAAGCAAAATCCGCCCATTTTCTTGGGAGTTTCAAGAAAAATTAAAGAAGAAGTACTCCTATAGAATTTTTCCAATATTTTCAACTCTAGAATGCATGAGAAAACTATTATTCCAAACCAAAATTTGTTTTTTGTAACACAAACTGTTATTTTTTTAAGGATATATGGACCTATATTTTCAAAAAATTCGGATAACATTTAAGATTTTGTCAAATATTTTACAAATATTATGCAATCTACTTAATGACGTCACATCGTGATAACTTTTAAGTGACAATTGTGCTCAATAAAATAATTAGCGTTTTTATAATAATTTTTTCTTAAAAGCAGAAGTAAATCCGCGATAGCATTTGTCCGCAACGAACAAAAATTTGCTCGCGAGTGGATTTGTATTGGGGAATTTTTTCTTAACCTATGTACCAAAAATCGTTAATGTAGCGCGAAAAGAAAAAATCCATTTTTTTGCAAATGGAATATGAAATAATTTGCAACATTTCCCATATACCCCCAGTCAATGTGAAGTGAAACTTTCACCTACGGACGGATCGAATGTATTTAAGGTCTTTTCAGAATTTTGTGGCCCTTTTCGGACATTTTAACTTTCCGACAAAAATGTGGATTAAGAATTAACTGCACTAAGACACAAATGTTGAACTTTTGTGGGGAGGTACCCTTAGGTAGGACAGATATGGGCCATTTTAGAAGTTAAACTAAATTTGCACAAAATATTTGGAGATCCAAAGTTTGGACCCAATTTGTATCGTCATAGCATTTTAGTGACATTTGTTAAATATTGGGGAGAAGTACCGGAAGTTGTGAACCGGTATTGCCTCATGAAACTATGTTTGGATATAATATGACGAAGACCAAATGTTGGACCAAATCTGTTGAACAGTTCGAGAGTTCCCGTGCTCTCCGACCGCCAGCTATGGTGCATTACACCTTTCGAGCTGTTTTACCAAGAAATATGGACTTGTCTCTGAAAAAACTTTTACCATCGTAATGAAGGTAGCGACTGCAAATAGCTCCAACAAAAATCAAAATGATTCGAGAGCAGGTCTTAAAGTGCACTTATCCGAAATTTTGTGTGAGAGGTACCAGAAGGAGTAGACAAATATAGTCCATTTTCGAACCGGGTCTATATCTGGTAGATATATTAGGATGTGCAACGTATGGATTACATCGGTCAAGAGTTATCGTGCGCAAAATTTTTCCGAACATTTTTAACTTTTGTGGGGGAGGTACCTGAAGGAGTGGACCGATATGGCTTATCTTTGAATTTAAACTATGTTTGGATAAAATATTACGAAAGCCAAATTTTGGACCGTATCGGCAGATTCGTTCGAGAGTTATCTTGCGCTCCAACCAACTCACGCGATGTCATAGGGGTTTTTTGCAACTTTCATGCTATTTTCTCAGGAAGTATGGACTTGCCCCTGATGAAACTTTACCGTCGTATGGGGGACAGTAAATACAAGTTGCTACAACAAAAATCAAAGCGATTCGAGATCTGGTACTAATCTGAACTTATCCGAAATTTTGTGTGGGAGGTACCCGAAGGAGTGGACCGATTGAGTCCATATTGGTACTCCTTCGGGTACCTCCCACACAAAATTTCGGAAAAGTTCAGTTTAGGGCCATATCTCGAAACCCTTTGATTTTTGTTTTAGCATCTTGTATTCACTGCCCCCCATACGACGGTACAAGTTTTATTAGGGGCAAGTCCATACTTCCTGAGAAAATAGCATGAAAGTTGCAAAAAACCCCTATGCCATCGCGTGAGTTGGTTGGAGCGCAAGAAACTCTAGAACGGATCGGCCGATTCGGCCCAACATTAGGCCTTAGTAATATTTTGTCCAAACATAGTTTAAGTTCGAAGATAAGCCATATCGGTCCACTTCTTCAGGTACCTCCCCCACAAAAGTTCAAAAATGTTCAGATAAATTGTTCGTACGGTAACTCTTGAAGGGAGTGGCGGAATTTGTCCATACTTTACACATCCTAATATGTCTACCAGAGATAGGTCAGATTCAAATATGGACTATATTTGTCCACTCCATCCGGTATCTCCCACACAAAATTTCGGATAAGTTCACTTTTAGACCTGATATTGAATCACTTTGATTTTTGTTGAAGCAACTTGCGATGGTAAAAGTTTTTTTCAGGGGCAAGTCCATACTTCTTGAGCAAACATCCCGAAGGGTGTAAAAACCCAATAGGCAACATATGTAGTGGCTGGAGATCCACTTCCATAATGGTCAATGTGGATCCATTCCTTTTTGTATCTCCTCCGCAAAACTTTTGATCTTTAATCCTAATCAACATTTTTATCGGTTCAAACGCCCAACATTTTTAAAACCCCGGAAATACATTTTTTTGGGAAAAATTTTTTTTAATATACTCAGGCTGAGGGTATATCTCTGTCGGCAAAGCCGACTGATACTTTTTTACTTGTTTGCGTGTTTGTTTAATGCACCCCAACGAATACTAAAGACTAAAAAGGTAGAATAATGCCGCTTAAACCTTCAAAATACCGAAAATCGGCCGGTACTGTTCCATGGAACAGATTTTTTTGCTAGTTAAAAATGAAAGTCGAAGATTCGAACCCACACAACCACGATTATATAACTACACAGCAAACACAATATCGGACGTCCGACGTGTCTGTCCAAAGTCGGAAGTTTTTTCCGACTCGTCTGACCGACTTAGGTCGAAACCCGGTTCGGTTAGTCTGACGAACTTTTTTCATCTCTCTCTCTCTCTCTCTCTCTCTCTCTCTGAAGGGATTTTTTCTATTTTCTCTAGTGCTGCTTTGGCAATATTCCTTGCAAATAAGCAGAGAAAAGAATAAGCAAATAATAAAAACAAATTCTGTTTGATTTTGGTAAATCAATCAGAAATTCAGTACGGTAAAATTCGTTCCGAAAGTCGTCGAAAACTTCCGAATTTCATCCGAATTTCGGTCAGAGAACACGTCAACCACGCCATATGACTTTCGGCCAGAGTTCGGACCGAACTCGCATCCGAACTCGGATGTTTCGTCCTACTTTCGGACCGAACTCGGATGTTTCTTCCGATTTTGGTTTGCTGGGCAGTTTCGCTTCCACGATAAATGCTTTTAGCGCAGCCTTCTGAAGCTGTGAGTTTGGATCTGAACGCTAACACGCCGCACAGTGTTGCCGCTTCTATACAAAAGTGGAAAAAAATAGAAGACGTTGACCTAGGTTGATGCATTTTTGCACAAGTACTTATGAGTTGTAGCAAATCGGGAAAGATATATATAGGGACTTTATAAAATCTGAATGGGCAACGGAAATCAAGAGCCAAGGTGGCAATAGGTGGCAATCAAAAGATGTACTCTATGAAATATTAAGAATTTATATTTTCTAATCAAATTTAAAATTATAATTCTTGAAACGGTACTTTGCCCATGTCCAGTTGATATCAACTTATTGTACTAAAATTTTATATTTATGGCCAACCATATACTGACATCGTAGCGGGATAGAAGACTGAAAATAAGTCTTCGCGGTTATGGGCCCCCAAAGACCTGAGGCCTTGATGTCAAAAGGGATCATTTTGTCAGAAGAAAAGTTGTAGCTCTCGTCTTAAAGAATAATAATTGTGAACACATAAAATCCATTCAACCTCATCTTCAAGGTCAAAATCCTTAAGGACAAATATCCCTTTTAATTCTTTCTCGGATTTTAGTCTACAGATATCAAACCGATTAAAATTGAAGCAAACAATCAACTAGAAAAATATACCTTAGATCTTAGTAAATAATTTTCTAGAACATACGAACTCTGTAGAAACGGTTCTTAATGGTCAAAATAGCAAATCAAATGCGATTTTTAACCTCTTTTCTCGGTTCCTGCTCCATAGATACTAAACCGATCAAAATTCAAGAAAACAATGGACTACAATAATGTAGCAAAGATATCAGTTAACAACTTTCTGGAACATACGATTTTTATATTTTTATACCCTCAGCCTTTAGGCTAAAGAGGGTATTTACACTTTGATACGACCAAAAATGTGCCTCATCGAAATATTGGTTTTAGACCCCAAGTATGTTTGTACGATATCCGTTTCAGACAATTTTGAGTAGATCTAGCAATGTCCGTCCGTCTGTCTGTCTGTCTGTCTGTCCGTCTGTCTGTGTGGCTGGCTGGTGCGCACGATAACTCTCGAACGGATCAATCGATTCGGTTCAAATTTTGGGTATCGAAATATTTTGTCCAGATTCGATTTAAGTTCGAAGATGGGCCATATAGGTCCACTCCTTCAGGTACCTCCCCCACAAATGTTCAAAAATTGTCGCAAAACTTGTGCGCACGATAACTCTTGTAGGGAATAACCGATTTGGTCTATTCTTTGCACATCGTGTAATTTCTACCAAACTTAGATGAGGTTCCAATATGGACTCAATCGGTCCACTCCTTCGGGTACCACCCACACAAAATTTCGGAAAAGTTCAGTTTGGGACCTGGTCTCGAATCGCTTTGATTTTTGTTTACGCAAGTTGTATTCGCTGTCCTCTATACGACGCTGTAAATTGCATTAGGGGCAAGTCCATACTTCCTGAGGAAATAGCCTGAAAGTTACAAAAAACCCTATGACACCGTGTGTAGTGGTTGGAGCGCAAGATAACTCTCGAACGGATATGCCGATTCGGTCCAAAATTTGGCTTTCGTAATATTTTGTCCAAACTTAGCTCAAGTTCAAAGATGGATTATATCGGTCCACTCCTTCCAGTACCTCCCCCACAAAAGTTCGAAAATGTTCGGAAAATTTGTGCGTACGATAACTCTTGAAGGGAGTAACCGATTTGGTCCATACTTTGCACCTTATGAAATTTCTACCAGACTTATATGAGGTTCCAATATGGACTCAATCGGTAAACTCCTTCGAGTACCTCCCACACAAAATTTCGGAAAGTTCAGTTTAGGACTGCTCTCGAATCGCCTTGGTTTTTGTTGTAACATCTTGTATTCACTGTCCCCTATACCAAAGTACAAGTTTCCTCAGGGGCAAGTCCATACTTCCTGAAAAAATATCCTGAAAGTTGAAAAACAAACCCTATGAAACCATGTTTATGGGTGGAAGCTCAAGATAATTCTCGAACGGAAATGTCGATTCCGGCCAAAATTTGGCCTTCGTAATATTGTTTCCAAACTTAGTTTAAGTTCGTAGATAAGCCATATCGGTCCACTCCTTCAGGTACCTACCCCACAAAAGTTCAAAAATATTCGGAACATTGTGCGCACGATATCTCTTGATGGGAGTGACCGATTTGGTCCATACTTAATGTGTAAAGTATAATAATATCTACCAGATATAGATCAGGTCCCGTACCTCCCACACTAACTTTTCGATAAATTCACTTTAAGATCTGCTATTGAATCACTTTGATTTTTGTTGAAGCAACTTGCATTCGCTGCCTCAATTACGATGATAAAAGTTGTTTTAGGGGCAAGTCCATACTTCTTGAGAAAACAGCCAGAAAGGTGTAAAAACCCCCTATGACACACACCCCCATGGTCTATGTCGATCCATTCCCTTAAGTACCTTTTCCGCAAAATGTTTGAACTTTAATCCTAATCAACATTTTTGTCGGTTCATGCGACCAAAATTTTGAAACCCCCTAAATACATAAGTTTTTTGTGAAAAAAGTGTTTCAATTTGGACAGGCTGATGGTATATCTCTGTCGGCAAAGCCTACTGATACATTTTTACTTGTTTTCTCCGATTCCGGTCCACAGATACCGACCCGCCCAACAATTAGGGATACACTTAACTACAAAAATGTTCCTAAGAGTTCATTAAACAACTTTCTAGAACATAAAAAGATTCTAGGAACGCCCTTCACTTCTTTGGGGGCCCATAACCGTGAAAGTTGAAGTGATAGGGAAAAACGCCGGGACACGTGTCTTCTTATTATACCCTCCGCATTTATGCTAACGAGGGTATATACACTTTCAAAATGTGCCTCATCGAAATAATGGTTTTAGACTCCAAGTATGTTTGGACGAAATGTGTTTCAGACAATTTGTAGTCGATTTTGCAATGTCCTTCCGTCTGTCTGGCTGGCTGGTGCGCACTATAACTCTCGAACGGATGAACCGATTAGGTCCAAAATTAGGCTTCAGCAATATTTTGTCCAAACTTAGTTTAAGTTCGAAGATGAGTTATATCGGTCCACTACTTCTGGTACCTCCCCCGCAAAAGTTCGAAAATGTTCGGAAAATATGTGCGCACGATAACTCTTGAAGGGAGTAACCGATTTGGCCCATGTTTTGCACATCGTGAAATTCCTACCAGGCATAGATAAGATTCCAATATGGACTCAATCGGTCGACTCCTTCGGGTACCCCCACACAAAATTTCAGAAAAGTTTAGTTTAGGACCTGCTCTCGAATCGCTTTGATTTTTGTTGTAGCAACTTGTATTCACTGTCCCCCATACGGCGGTACAAGTTTCATCAGGGCAAATCCATACTTCTTGGGAAATCAGACCGAAAGTTGTAAAAATACCCCTATGGCACCATATCGTCGGTGTCATGCTTAAGTGTTCCATACGCCATTTGCCCGTTTTGAGATAATCGCATTTTAATGTTTTGCGTCACAACTGTGTGGAGCTGACTAAAGCAAATATTTATATTTTTGACTTGAAATATTAATAATAGTATATAGAACATATTTGCAAAAATGTAGAGGAATATGTATTGGAATATAAGAGTTATAGAGATTTTTTTAAAAATTTTTTGTCGATTTGTTCCATATCCGCACTTATGACACAAATGTGAAATATTGTAAATCACATGGAACAAAGTGACAAAAAATTTTCCATATTTGCCTCAATAAATTAAATACATCTAAATCGAAAATTAAAATTCTGATTTTTGAAATGTGTTTTTAAACTTCTAAGGTTTTAAAATATTAATTTCATAACTGAAAAAAGTTTATGCTTTTCCGTCGAGGCGTGTATATCTCGGAAACTAGAGCAGATAGGAGAAAGCCGACCAGAAATTCAGAAAGAGCATACCGGAAAACCCTAGAAACCACCTGTATCTCAAAAAGTCAAAAATTGCGTATGGAACACTTAAGCATGACACCGACTATATGTAGTAGCTGGAGTGCACAATAACTGTCGAACTGATAAACCGATTTGGTCCAAAATTTGGCCTTCGTCACATTTTTTTCCAAACTTAGTTTAACTTCTAAAATTGCCCATATCGGTCCTCTCCTTAGGATACCTCCCCCACAAAAGTTCAACATTTGTGTCCAATTGCAGTTTAGGGTCTGTTCGGAGATCCTTTGCAAATTTATACCGATCATGGTTTTTTGCGGTCCTGTTTACAGCCATATATGTTTTCCGTATACAAGTGCATGCTTCCTGGCATACTGGTCCAACAGGTGTACGATAACCCACTGAAATGACTAGTGGGCGCGGACTCTCAAAATAAGATCCACTTCCATTCTCTCCTCCGCAAAAGTTTTGAACTTTAATCCTAATCCACATTTTTGTCGGCAAGTTCAAACGTCTAAAAACTGCCACAACATTCTGAAAAGACCCTAAATACATTCGATCTGTCCGTAGATGAAAGTTCGAATTCAGTTATGCTGAGGGCATATCTCAGTCGGCAAGGCCGACTGATACTTTTTTAAGTGTTTTTGGTCTTCTATCACGCTGCGGTGTCAGAATATGGTTAATAAACCATGACTCAAAAAATTACACACAGTGATATCAACAACATTTTCAGAAATAATAATTTCAGAAATATTATTATTTGGTTGTCTAATTTTTATATGATTATCGCTTTAGATTGCCTGGGAAATATTTTTCATATTTAAAGAGCTATAACGTCGTTATGGATGCACACATCGATTACCATGTTGGGACTCAATTTAAATCCAATATTTGTGAAAGTCTTCAGTTTAAAGTTCAACCTAAATAAAACTCATAATTCCAAATCACGTATTTCCTTCACAACGGTAAATCTCAGACATAAAGTTTTGTTTACAAATTGTCGAGAATTCCGAAAATATGCACATTTGAACCAAAACTTTATGGTGTTCCAAAAAACGTTTATCCTACATATCCCTCTTAACGCAGCCTACAACGAGCTGTTGTTTTACCGCTACCTAACCAATCGTCAACGTCATTCTCAAATTCCACAAGCAATTACCTCCGGTGGAATGCATTTGTTTGTTTTTCCCGGATAAATTCCAAAAATTTCGTGCTATGAATAATTTCCGCCGTAATACAATTTTTCATAACCGCCAAAATTTTTGTGATTTGTTGTTACGGCTGGCTGTTGTAGCCTACATTTATTCATATAGCCACCAGCAGCATTAGCGTGGTAAAATCACAGCAAATGCAGGTAATGCTTAGCGTGCAGCAGGTCGGGCAGGAGGGATGAAAGGAAAAAGAAAGGAAAACATTATTGGAGTAGCATTTGCAGCTATTACAACATTGAACATGTTAAAGCATTTTAATGAAATTTTCAGTTTGTGTTGAAGCTGTTGTTTGATGTTGGCTGTTGGATAGATGTTTTGCGAAAGTTTTCGACATGGAACGACATGAACAAATCCAATGTATAACGACCATCATCATGTCGTTGTAATGAATATGCATTTTTGCTTATCATCGGAGGCTTGTTATTTCAAATTTGTTTGGCAGTTTTGTTTTTGTTGTGCATTGTTAGGCAGTTTGGCTAAAAATCGGATTACACATAGAAGTTATAACAGGAATTAATTTGAATTGTAAGAACATATTCGTTTAAAGGAAGTTATATTAATGATTTTGAGGTTTTTCTGAATTTGGAATTAAAATTATCATAACCGATATATTACTTTATTCCGGAAAAATGTTGATATGAGACATGACCTATTTAACGTTATGTGCTTTACGACCATATGTATGCCGGAAGTGTATACCAAGCAAAAATCCTCATTACAAACCTCCTTTCCCACCCATTATTTTAACAAGGGCATGTCGCGCGAAATATCTGGTTATTTTGTAACCACTGAAATAAGTAGTCAGAATCTACTCAGTATCAACTTATTTCAGTGGTTACAAAATAGCCTGATATTTCGCGCGACATGCCCTTGTTAAAATAATGGGTGGGAAAGGAGGTTTGCAATGAGGATTTTTGCTGGGTAATAGAGATATTTGATGACCCAGTCTACCAATTCGATCTTAGTAAAAAAAACAATCAATTAGGAAACACCAAAAAGGTGGACCTTGTTTGTTTATTGTCTTTTCTTAATCGATTTGTGTTTCCAAGTTCAGGAAGGACTAATTTAGACTTGTAGACAAGATATGGGGACATTTGCGGGGCAGTTGAAAATATGAAGTGTATTGTTTGGCCAATTTGCACACGCTGTCTGTGTTGGGAGACATTATTTGGGATGATGGTGTCTACAGCTTCTGTGTAAATAGCATTAAGTCCTGCAGCACAAACTTGTTGATCTAGAATTTCTCTCGTGTATCTCTGGACCTCTCACCCCTAGGTCATGAGGACCTGGCCCTATACATAGTTTCGTGACATGGATGACTATGTCGATAACACTCAAGTAAATACTATATCGACTGCATTTTACTTTTTCCGATGTCCCGAAATGACTTTCGCCTTCTAGAGTAGATGATCAATTGGCAACAGTTCCCAGGTAACATTATGTTAAGTTTGGAGTTTCTCCCACTGTGTTTTGCTCAGAGCACCACTCTGCGTGCGCATAATGAAGCACAAGATTTCTTTAACTGCATTCAAGCACCGAGGTAGGTTTATCATTCCCGGAAATATCACCTCGCATTGGGGAATTTCCTGAACTACACATATAGGCTGGCGACATTAAGGAGAAGTAAGGACTGTCTGTCTTTGATACTGACGAGAGAAGAGATATCGGCGTGTAAGATTCTCCCTTACTCGGATCTTTTCATAGGTTTTAGTAGCGGGACCATTAAGCAGTTCCATGTATCTGAGCTCTCTGAATTCATGGAAGGTGGATATGACTGTAAGGACGATTCATGAAGTCAACTATTTCCTCGATCTTACCAGTGGACAGTTTTTCGAGCACCTCGTGAGTGACAGGGCGAAGAGAAGAGTACTACGTTGAATGTGATCTCTTCCTGCCAAGGATGAACCATCACAATTTACAATGGATGATGGTGCGAATGTCATCAGGAACGCCAAGTCATCTAAAGCGTTGCGACCTAATGGAATCTTCATGGTAATGCTGAAACAGCTCGAGTACATCACTAAAGTTCTCAACCTGTCGGTTTGGTCAATGAGGTAAGAATTAGTGATAGTCTAGGTTAACAAATAATTTGTAGATTAGCTGTTAAGTGAAAATATTGAAAATAAAAATCAGTGCCTCACCAACACTCAAATTGTAAAGACGCCTGAGTCTTTCATTAATTCATACTGAGTGCCTTACACGCACTCAACCGAAGCAGACCGACTGCTCAATTTTATTTATCAATATACAGACTAGCTGCGGCAGTCTGTTGGATGCACCGAGCATCCCATCGAATTTATAATTTTACAGAGGCTTTAGTCCTCCCCAGTATTAGAAATATCTATCCAGTTGCCGATGATCAGCATGGGTACCGCAAGCAGAACAGCACGAAAACAGCGCTGCACCAGAGCAAACCGTGTGATAGAACAGTGATGGTGGCGCTTGACTTATCAAAAGCCTTATGATACTGTTAAGCACTCCACGCTGTTTGATTACGGCTTGCTCTGGTGCAGCCCTCCCTTTGATCAAGTTTGAAACGTTGGATAATCAATTATAGCTGTAGGCGCCAGTCGTACTTGGAATTCAGGAACTAGAAATCCAAGCACCGAATAGTGAAACAAAGAGTTCCCCAAGATGGGGTGATATATTCGAAAATGTTCAACCTCTACCTCTCCTGTATTCCGCTCCCAGACGGCACACAATGGTTCAGTAGGCCTATTCTGTAACTTTTATCGATTGAAAAGTTGTTAAAACTTCTTTTGTTTTTGTAACAACTACAAAACAAACAAATGAAATTGTTGTAAAATAAACATTGAGTAAAGTTGTTAAAAAGTTACAGAATAGGCCCCCTGCCCCCCTATTCAGTAACATTTTAACAACTTTACTCATTGTTTATTTTACAACAATTTCATTTGTTTGTTTTGTAGTTGTTACAAAAACAAAAGAAATTTTAACAACTTTTGAATCGATAAAAGTTACAGAATTCCTATACTGGAATCGATTTTCCTGGCCAAAAATCAAAATTTTGTTTTGTCAAAAATATTTAATTTCTATATGGCATTCGATAGTAAATATATTGAAACTAAGGAAACCAAAAAATTAGGCCCAAATATTGGAAGGTGTGGGCGTGGCGTGCACCTAAAGACGAGCATTTTCCCAATTTTTGGGAAATACGTAATTTTTGCAAATTTCTGGAGAAAGACGAAGCTATTTCTCTGAAACTATAACAGTTAATGTGTTCATTGTTTTTTTGTAAGGTAGGAAGGATTGTGGCCTTTAAAAATCGTTTTAGTAAATTACCGTAGCGTTTACACAACATGATCTATTTTATTTTTCCTCGGGTACTAAATTTTATGAAATTCCAAATTTAGTGGACTAGAACTTTTGTGGAACAACATGGAACATAGTTCTGTTTTCACAAAAAGATGCCCGAAAGTCTCCTCTCCCAGCCCATATATACTTTTGTACCCGTCCCGTTCCGTCCGTTTAACACTTTTTTCAATTTATTGAAATTACATAGGTAAAAATGTGTGTTTCCATATGAATTACAGTTTTTCCATACGAATTACAGTTTTTTGACACAAATTACAACTTTTTTGAGTATATGAGTTTTTATACGAGTTTTATAAGTTTTATTAAAACCCAAGGAGAATTTTTTTAATTTTTGAAAAAATTTAAATTTTTTTTTACAAATTTTTGAAAAAAAAAAAATTCGACATTTTTTCGAATTTTTCTTTTTAGTTTTTTTGGTAATTATTTTGTTTATTTGTTGGTGTTTGACCATGTTTAATACATAGGAAGATATAAAAACCACAAAAACACTCATATTTTGATGAAAAATAGTTAAAAAACTCAAAAGTTTAACTTTGACCTTGAATTTCTCTGCAACTACCGGAACGAACTTTATCGCTTATAATTCGTCTGAAAGCTGATTGTGTTATCTGTCTAACAAAAAAAGAATTATGAATATATCTCTATCCGTTCAAAAGATACAGAATTTTGACCAGGAAAAAACGATTCTGAACCACTGTGCGGCATACAAATCGTAACGTATGCGGATGATGTAATTGATTCTTGGCGTCATGTACCATGGTCGATGGTAACATAATTCCGACCACAAACTTCCCCAAAATTCTGAGGGTTACATATGGCAGTATGTTCATGTCTTCCGCGCATGCCACAGCTATCTGCGACAAGCTTAGATGTGGGAACAAGATCCTCAAGTCCCTGTCCGGCAGTACTTGAGGTGCAAATATACATGAGTAGACAAAAATTCTTCCGGTACAGCAACACAATGACATGCTTCCGTTGCAACACTTGCTCGGGTATTACCGCGAGAACCATCCTAATCACCATATGGTGGAGAGGACACCATACGGCGGTATGTACAAATTTAACACCTCTACCCCAACATTACCACACTTGACTGCTACCCTACACGTTCCGTGTATGGGTCTCCAGACTCAAACGAATTATGTATGTATTACATAGATTTGTACAACAGGAATGTCAGACCACCACCTGCACATCGTTTCCATCACAACTTTGCGGGTTGCAGGTGTTAGTGAACTTGGTCTATTGGATCGGACTGATCGAATATTGTTTTGACTAACGAAATTAAGAATGTCAATTACTATTCAATTAAAATTCTAAGTGTTGATGATGACGTTTCATAGAGGTGTTGCTATTCATCTTTGGAAAACAATTAATTCAGGTCCTAAAACTGTGTCGATATAAGAACATTTTGAACAAAAACGTGGCGAAGGCCAACCATGTTACCATATGTCATGCTGATATTTGCATATGGTAATAACATTAACTTATTTAAAATTATTTCTTGATTTAAATATAATAACCCAAAAACAATAACATTTTATCTCAGCATGAATGAACCAAACATCAATATGTGGAATGCTCATAGTGATAATTTCCATTAAATTGATGGACAATTTTCCAGAAAATTATATTTTATCTTGATAATAAAATTAGCTTCATTACTGGAACTAACATGTCAGCGTAATGTGATTATGTTAGAATAATGTATGTTTATTAGGCCTGGGCGATTTGTATGGAAGGAAAAAAAACCTTAATGGACCCTTCGCGTTTCTGATTCCTGGGATTGAACTGAGCAGAAACGTCCACTAGAGCATAGGTCTACGGCGAAAATCGAGCTTCCCGATTTTGACTTTAAGTTTTTTATCCACGTTTTTTAGACATTTTGACACATAACAGCCAAACCATTGAGATTTTCAATCCAACACAAGGACAAAAATTGTAGCCAAGACAGTAATTAAGAACTCTCTGATACATCGCATTGGAATGCTCCTTCTGGCAGTTTTGGCCTTGAGAAGATGCAAACTTTTCGAAAAATGTCGATAAATGACACTGTGCTACAAAAGTTGACCAGAAAAATATTCAAGCGTTCTGATGCAAAATTCTATCGTGTTAGGATCCATGGACAACGACAATACCTTTTGTTCGTTTGGGTCACTTCGTTTTATTTTTTTATAACGGTAAAGGTAGTGAAAATCTGGATTTCTTACATTTTCAAATTTAAACGGACATATCTTCTTGTTTTCCAACGGATTTCTATTGATACTTCTTCCTTTTAAAGGGGCGAATAATATCTTTCGAACTAGTTGTTATTTTTTTAAAAAGGTTAACAAATGGCAAAGTTGTAGTGGATTAAGTCTGAAAAACCCCACAAAAAAAACTGTAACGGAATTTCTCACAATTTTCAAAATAAATATTGAACAAATAAAAAAAAAACATTATATTTTTTGAAAGTTATGAGAAATTCAGTTATAGTTTTATGTGTGGTTTTTCAGACTTCGCGATGTATAAGAGAGTTCTTAATTACTGTCTTGGCTACGATTTTTGTCCTTGTGTTCGATCGAAAACCTCAATGGGTTGGCTGTTATATGCCAAAATGTCCAAAAAACGTGGACTAAAAGCTTAAAGTCAAAATCGGGAGGCTCGACTTTCACCGTAGACCTATGGTCTACGGGACTTTTGTTCAGTTCAATCCCAGAAATAAGAAACGCGAAGGGCCCATTAAGGTTTTCAAATTGCCCTGGCCTAATGTATGTGCGACAATGGTTTTAAAATGTACAAAACATATTTTGAATATTAATTAATTATATTATTATTAAATTATATTATTATAGTTTTAAGAAACTTCCTAGAGTAGTTTATGTTAAGTTGTTTTGTGTAAATTTAACGGCTTATTGATAGGCTTTGTTGCGAAATGAAATAAATAAATTAAAAAAGTTTGAAATGTGATTTACCCTCTCATTATTTAAACCTTATTTAACACCAAAAATGAACAAACATAGTTTAATTCTTATGCAAAAACTATCAGGTTGCTACATTTTGTGTTCCAATACATATACTACCAATGCTGATTTCTATTGAATACTTCAAATGATGCCTATGAATACACCTAAATATTATAAATGAAAGGTGCGTGAATATACATCACCAATATTTTTGAAAATTTAACATAGCTGAAGCCAATGTTTACCCTTGTAGGACACGCGACTTGTGATTTGTTGAGAATTGAATCAAATATTGTACTTTAGCATAAAACACTTTGTTCAATATTATTAACATAATCTTAGTAGGCTTTGGTATCAATATGTTTGTTGTCAAATATGTATTCTCAGTTTTTTTCAGTTCAATAAACGAATTCAATTATAACAGGTTATGGGCCTTAGTTACGTTTGAAAAAAATATTCGGCAAAACAAAATAGATACATTTTTTAATATTGAAAACTAGTGGACTAGCGTGGACGCGAAAACTTTGATGTTTGGAAGAGGCAAGCGCAATCATGTCTGGTCATTAAAGGGTGCTGGAAGGCATGTGTTGATAATACCGCTGATGCTGAATTAAATGCGAGAGCTTTAGCCGAGATCACATTGATGATTGAACCAGACAATTACGGCCACATTGCAACTTCAACTACCGCGAAAAATGCCTGGAGTGCGTTGATGAAAGCGTACGAAGATACAGGCCTTACCAGAAAAGTTGAATTGCTGAAGCAATTTGTGAACATCAAGCTACAGAACTATGGATCCATTCAGGAATACGTCAATGACATCGTAATAGTGGCTATTAAAGTGAAAAATGCTGGCTTAAACATTGACGATGAGTTGACCGCATCTCTAATGTTAGCTGGATTAACGGATGACTTTAAACCGCTTGTGATGGCCGTGGAAAATACCAAGGAGAAATTGACGGTGGATAAGGTGAAGAATGTTCTACTTCAAGATGCGAAATTTGATCGAGCTCCAGAAAAAGAATCGGCGTTACAATCTAAAGGTATCAAGAAAGGTAAGAAGCAAATCAAATGCTACAATTGCAGTGGACTTGGACACATCTCAAGAAATTGTCCCAGCAAATTGAAGTCAAGGCTACAAGGAAGCATGAAAAGAAGTCGGATGTTTTACTCGCTACAACTACCGATATGAGCGCGTGTGCAAAAGCTACGGAATCCACTTCAAGTTCAGATTGTTTAAATGCCTGGTACGTTGATAGTGGAGCAAGCAACCACATGACGAATGAGAAAAACCACATGTACAACATCCGTGAAGTTTTTAATAAAAAGGTGATTGTTGCGAATAAGCATGAACTCGTAGTGGACTCCATTGGATATGTTGATATTGAAGTTGGCTCTGGAAAAAATAAGAGATGTGTTACAATCAAAACATACTCCACGTATGTTCCAGATTTGTGTACTAACTTACTCTCTGTTCGACAAATGGCTAAGAATGGAAAAAGGGTGACTTTTGAAGGTGAAAAATGCCGCATTTCTGATAAAAATGGACGTGTTATAGCAACGGCAAGTGTGCAGAATCAATTGTACTGGTTAGAATGCAATTCCAATGAGGAAAAGGGTAAAGCTTTTACTATGGGCAATGATTTCAATTTGTGGCACCGAAGGATGGGGTATATCTGTAATGCGAAACTGGGTGATGTCAAGAGCGCAAATGTTGGCATAAATTTCGGCAAAGAATGTTCTGAACCATGTGTTGTCTGCGTGAAGGGAAAGCAAACCCGAAAAGTGAGTAGATAAGTCGGTACTCGAGCCAAAGGGTTATTGGAAATTATTCATTCGGATGTTGTTGGTCCACTAAAAGAAAGTTCGGGAGCTCGTTTTTTGTTGACATTTGTGGATGACTACTCAAGAAAACTGTTTGTCTATCCAATCAAGAAAAAGTCTGAGGTATTTCCGAAATTTTTAGAATTCAAGGCTTTAGTGGAAAACCAGTGTTCCTAAAAAATCAAGATTCTACGATCGGATAATGGGGGTGAGTACACCGGCAAACATTTTTCTGAATTCTTGGAAAAAAGTGGAATAATACATCAAAAAACATGTCCACATACACCCGAGCAAAATGGTGTAGCCGAGCGAATAAATAGGACGATTATAGCCTAAAAAGATAATTTGCTTGGAAGCTGTGGCTATATTTATGTTAAAAAATAAGTAAACATGGGTTGAAACCTTGAACTTGTCTTTTTTCTTGTTTTCTCTCGATTTTTGATTAAACCACACTTCCCACGAGTTTACTGTCAAAGTAAAAACAGAAGAAAACTAAATAAGGATCATCTCACTAATGTATTACTTATAAAAATTTCGTCTGCTTCTACCATTAAATGATTCTGACATTTTGAAGGCAGATCTACAGTGTTTTTTTAAATTTCTTTTAATTTCATTCCAATAAATCATTCCCCGTGAAAATCCACCTACTAAATCGCGAGTTACAAGAAATTCCAAAGTAGAAAAATCACTTAAAATTGTTTTTGGAAATATCGCGTATTTTATCGCGTTTTCTGCGTTTCGTTTCCACTGCAATGAAACAACTAGTGCAGCATCTATGTTTTAGCGGAAACAGAGAATTGAAAACTTCACTGATAAGGGAGCTACATTCATTTTATCCCAAAAAATAGAGTGTGATGTTACATCCACGGTTCTTGATTAATCGCCTTGAAATAGATATACAGTGGCGGCCAGTTAATTAGGGACCATAAATTCAGTTTAATAGATTATTCGATTTCATTTAATAATGTGTAGATTTTGATGAAATAAATTTTGCATAAAAGGTATTGGTATAAGCACTATCGAGTAATGTCAAAACGTTTTGAAATTCCCCATATATCTGGGGAAGTACAACCCACTTTTCTAAAAATGGTCCATTTTAGCCTGGCCAGCTAATTAGGGACATTAGTAGTAAAATTAACTTTCAGGTTAATCTATGCATATATTTATACAGTAATTGCTCGTATTAGTTAGTTTACAGTGTACTCAACTGATTTCATGCTTTACTCCCGCCGAAGATCATTTAAGGGGCTGAAGTATTACTATAATCCCTAATAAGACGCGTTAGGCCATATTTTCCGTTAATGCACCAAAAATATGCATATTTTTGGCACTTTATAACAAAAACTATATTTTTATTAACCCCAGACATCATTCCCAACTATGCACTACAAGTACCGCATTTTTAAGTCAACAAAACATGGTAATCTGGTCATCAGCATGCTGACAGAATGTGTTAAAAACATTTTGCACTTATTTCAACAACTGGATCTTTTCGGCATGGAATACAATTTGTTTATACCCTTTTTGAGACTTTTCAAATTACACCATCCGTTTGTTTCTATGCATCGGATAATTTTTGCAGCAATTTAAACTTATTTTCCCTAAAAATTGAGTAGTATCGATTGATTTCGATGTGAAAATGTACTTTGTTCCATACAAAAGCTAGCACAAAGATCCATAGGGCTGCTATGAATGTTGGGTGTTTTTCCGCCTTTTTTAAAATTGTGTATATAATTGTAATTGTGTAAATAATCTCTCATCTAAATTTTGATCAATTTTATAGATAGCGGCAAAATATTGTTTTTTTTTACAATATGTCGGCATACTAATGACCAGATCACCACATTTTGTTGAATTAAAAATGCCTCATAACTAATCCTACAAATGGGATTTTCACCTAATGACTCAACCAAATTGGTTAATAGGTAATTTAAGGATAGATGTACACCCAGTATGGAGCGGGACTTGTTGATTACAAAAAATCGATTCGCTTCGTTGTCTGGTTAGATGCCGTATTGGGCAGGGCAGATATTGGGCCTATAAGGAGGTGTGAAAAATAATGGAGGCAACCCAAGTTAATTAGAATATTTATTAGGAAAATAGTAATTTGACCATTAAAGTCTTAGTAAAAAAGTTAGTTATCCTTCCTGTTATTATTTTCAAGAATAAATTCTGCACCGCTAATTACAATTTAAGCCCAAGAGGGGACAGAAACCCCTTATGGATTCCGAAATAAAGAAAATGCCATATAAGGAACTAGAATAAACCATAATTGTCGTATCAATATTTGTAATTGTGAATGGAAGCTCATAATATACTAGCAAAAATAAGAAAAGACCAAAAGCTGAACGAAAAATGTATTATTTTGAAGATTTCGGTGGTAAAAATGGTGGGTTCTGTAAGGACTGAACTTCTTGCCCTCATTTGCTCCAAAGTAAAACTTCGTTGATATCAACTCCAATAGAATATACGTGTGGTTTAAAAATAGTATAAGACCATGTTTATATTATAGCCTTTTCCAGGGTTAACCTGAATTGAACATTTGAAACCCAATATGTTTGTTAAATCCGTTTATATGTATATAAACGTACTATAAAAGTATTTATTGGAATAAAAATCACGAGACTTTGTAGTAAAGACGGGATATGTTTATGCATGTTCTCGTACGAAACTCATATGTGCCTAGAACCTTAATTGTTCAGCTCTTCCGACCTTTTAAAACATTAAGGATGGGTGGAGTTATCAGAGTTGAATGAAATTTGTCTCGATTTGTTACATAATGTTCATCTATTAAAATTAAACGAACTTTTTTTACCTGTCAAGGAAAAGTTCAACCGTTGGCCAAACCACATGTTCCTCTAGGGACATGCATAAACATATCCTGTCTTTACTTCAAAGTCTGGTATTTTTTTTCCAATAAATACTTTTAGAATATTGTTAAACAATACGTACGTTCTATTAGAGTTCATATCAGCCAAGTCTCACTTCATTTTTTGCTCGGAAATCTTCGAAATAATAAATTTTTTCAACTGGTTTTGGGTATTTCCTTATTTTTTAGCTAATTCCATTCACAATTACAAATATTGTTTCGTTATTTGCCGTACATTCAAGATCCTTATTGCGCTTTTTCAGTATTTCTGGACCCGCATTTGTAATAAGCAATGCGGAATTTATCCTGGAAAATAATGCTAGGAACTTTTCTGCTTTTCTGCTAATGGTAAAATTGCAATTTTCTTAAGAAATATTCTTGTTAACTTGGGTTGGCTCTATTATTTTTCACACCTCCTTATAGTCCCAATCATATATCTGCCCTGCCCAATACAGCATCGAACCCTAAATTGGACAAATGCTGATTAAACATTATTTGTGGGATATCATTTAATTATAAAAATGCAAAATCCGCCATAACACACTTTGCAAAAATGTTTTAGAAACGTTTAATGCGTTAGTGACGACTGTGGCTCTATTAATTCGCACACCAGTGTATCTTAAAAATTACATTTAAGTATAAAAACCGCAATTGTGGATCTCCAAACACAGGATAGAATAACATCCTTAATATGAAAAAAAATTGTCTTGATGTCATGCTGATATAACATATGGTAATAACATAAATTTATTTAAAATTATTTCTTGATTGAAATATAATAACCGAAACAATAACATGTTATCTCAGCATGAATGAACAAAACATCAATATGTGGAATGCTCATAGTGTTATTTGCCATAGACATTACACAAATGTTGTTGATGTTTCAGCTTGTTGCCATCAAATTGATGGACAATGGAACAAATTACATTGTATCTTGATTATAAAATTAGCTTCATTACTAGCACTACAATGTCAGTGTAATGAGATTAAGTTAGATTTGTGTATATGTGTCAATGATTTTAAAATGTACAAAACATTTTTTAAAAATTAACGCAAGTTTGAATAGATTTCTACCCCCTCATTATTGCAGTATGTACGCTTTATTTATCACAACAACAAAATGAACAAACATGATAACATCCTTATTTCAAAAACTATCAGCGTGTTAACATTTCCGTTCCCAATACGCATATGTATTATCAATGTTGATTTCTATTGAATATTTCAAATGATTCCTTTGAATTGACTGAAATATTAGAAATGACTAGTGCGTGAATTTATTTGAACATTTTGTTATTTTCAAGCTAATAGAAATGTAATTAGAAGATTATTAAGGCAATTTGAAATGCACAACCGAAAAACGCATACTAATTACCATATCGAATGTGAATGCAGTATGATTTTCGCAAACAGAATTTCAAAACTAAAAATAGTTATTGAACGTTATAAACATTACACGGTGCTCTTGAAACAATTTTAAATGGAAGGTGCTTACACCTCGGAAGTTTTTGCGGATTCTGAAACTATAATGTTCATAGATGAGAACAATCAAAAACAAAAAAAAAAACGCCGGAGCGCGTTTTAAATAAATCGCGATTTAAGTTGACATTTTTAGGGGTTGTTTAGGTTTTCGCGATTTTGCTTAGAAACCGCATTTCCTTTCAAAATGGGACTAAAACAAATATTGTAGCTATGAAAATTCTCTACAAGATCGACCTTTATGGTATTTTCGTAGTTTTTACAATTTTTGAGATATAAAAGTTCAACTTGGGACAATGCACTGACTGTATCGCCCCCTTATAAAACAATGTCATGTAGGGTGCGCCTTAACTAACTTTTGATGAAAACCGCTTACACAGGGACAGTTTTTGTGAATTCTGAATCAGCAGTTTTCATAGATGAGAAAAATCCAAAAACAAGAAAAAATCGCTGTAGGGATTTTTAAATAAATCGCGGTTAAAATTCACATTTTTAGGTGTTTTTTAGGTTTTTATGATTTTGCTTGAAAACCGCAAATCCAATCGAAATGGAGCTAAAGAAAATGTTATAGCTGTCAAAATTCTCTAGAGGATTGACGTTTATCATTTGTTCCCAGCTTGTACCAGTTTTGAGATAAGGAAGCTCAGTTTACATTTTTAGTTTTTTTTGTTAGGGTTTCGCGAATTTGCTTGAATACGGTAAGTCGTATCGACATGTGAACTGAGAAAATCTTTAAGCTGTGAAAATTCTCTACAAGACTGGCTTAAGTGACTTATCCTTAGTTGTAACATTTTTTTAGATATATAAGTTTAAGTTGGGAATTTGCAGTCTTGACATTGTTTTATAAGGGGGCGATACAGAATTGAATTGAATTTGAATTGTCCCAATTTGAACTTCTATATCTCAAAAACGGTAAAACCGACGAGAATATCATAAAGGTCAATCTTGTAGAGAATTTTCATATCTACAACATTTGTTTTAGTCCCATTTTGATAGGAAATGTGGTTTCTAAGCAAAATCGCGAAAACCTAAACAACCCCTAAAAATGTCAACTTAAATCGCGATTTATTTAAAAAGCGCTCCAGCGATTTTTTTGTTTTTTGATTGTTCTCATCTATAAACATTTTAGTTTCAGAATCCGCAAAAATTTCCGAGGTGTAAGCACCTTCCATTTAAAATTGTTTCAAGAGCACCGTGATTAGGATAGATATTTTAAATTTGGATAGATATTTATATTTCATTTACTAAATGTATAAATTTCATACATACTTATATATTTTAAAAGTTAATTATGTTGCGTATTTGTAATATTTTATGAATCTATTTTTTATACATTATACGCACCTGTACCGAAAGAATCGCGAGTGCAATTATTTTTGGAGTATTATTTTGTTTCACAAATAAATAAACTTAATAATGCTAATAACTAAAATAGCATTTATTCCATTCAAATATTTAAAAAGGACATGCACCAACAACTTTGATTTTTTTTTTTTTTGATTTTTTGGTTTTTTATTAAAAAATTATATTTTTGAAAAAAGGTGCACGACATTTTTATGATAAACCGAGAGACTTTTAAAACGAACCGACTCTGGGATAATTTTGAAATGTTTAAAGCGGGTTGTCCTCGCGGCTCATGTTATGGCAGTATATTTTAATATACTGGAATTTGAAGTTTCTCGATCAAAAATACCCAATTTTCAGTAGAATTTCAATTTTATTTTGCACCATCTCTCTTCATGCCTTCGGTTTTCTTTAGTTTTTAATAAAACTAAGAAGAAACTGTCAATTTATGCCAAATTGTTAACGTATTATAGACAATTAAAGTCCACAGCTTTCATAAGGTCTTATTTTCCCGGTATAAAGTCATAGTTCGACCAATTTTAGCGTTTTAAACTTGGAATAGATTTTATTTATTCCAATTTTAAAGAATCGTAACAGTAGCATTCAATATTTACATTTTTACTCAAGTTATTAATTCCCGAGGTTATTCCACGGATATCGACTAAACTGAAGTAACAAAAGCAATTTGAAATGTGCTATTGACATGAAAGTGTATATACCTTCAGCCTATGTGAATTGAAAATTTCATCTACGGACAGATCGAATGTATTTAGAGTCTTTCCAAAATTTTGTGACTCTTTTTGTACATCTGGATTATGGTTAAATTTCAAAAGTGTTGCGGAGGAGGTACTTGTTGGAATGGATAGATACGAGTATCGCGCCCACTAGTCATTTCAATGTGTTTTGGACCAGTATGCCAGGAATCATGGGCTAGTCCACGGAAACATAATATCGCTGTAAACAGGACCACAACGAACACCATCCGTAAACATTTCCAAAGTATCTTCGAACAGACCCTAAACTGCACTTAGACACAAATGTTGAGCTTTTGCGGGAGAGGTACCCTAAGGACAGGACCAGTATGGACCATTTCAGAAGTTAAACTAAATTTGGACACCACAATAGGAGATCCAATGTTTGGACCAAATTGTTAGCATACCATTTTAGTGAAATTTTTTTTTATATTGGGGGGAAGTATCCGAAGTTGTGGACCGGTATTGCCCATCTACGAACTGAGACTAAGTTTGGACAAATACGACGAAAGCCAAATTTTGGTCCAAACTGCTTTTTACACCTTTCTGGCGTTTTTTTTTTCTCAAGACGTATAGACCTGTTTCTTTTACCAACCTAATGGAGGCAGCGAATGCAAGTTGCTTCAAAAAAAAAAAATCAAAGCGATTGGATAGCTGGTCTTAAAGTGAACTTATCCGAAATTTGGTGTGGGAGGTACCCAAAGAAGTGGGTAGTCCATATTCGAATCTGATCTATATCTGGTAGGTATATTAGGATCTGTAAAGTATGGACCAAATCGGTCACTCCCTTCAAGAGATATCGTGTGCACAATTTTTCCTAACATTTTTGAACTATAGTGGGAGAGGTATCTGAAGGAGTGGACCGAGTGGACTAAGTTTATACAAAAATATTACGAAGGCAAAATTTTGGACCGAATCGGCAGATCCGCTCGACAGTTATCTTGACCTCTAACCACTTCATACGGTGTCCTAGGGTTTTATTTTTTGCAACTTTCATGCTATTTTCTCAGGGAGTGTGGACTTACCCCAGGTGAAACTTGTACCGTCGTATGGGTGTGGTAAATAAATGTTGTTACAACAAATATCAAGGCGATTCGGGAGCGGGTCCTAAACTAAAGTTCTCCGAAATTTTGTGTGGGAGATACCCAAAGGAGTGAACCGATTGACTCCATATTGGAACATCATCTAAGTCTGCTAGAAATTTCAGGATGTGCAAAGGATGGTCCACATCGGCTACTCGCTTTAAGAGTTATCGTGCGCCAAATTTACGGAACATTTTATCTTCTAAAAAATTGTGCGGGCGATAACTCTTGCGGGAAGTGACCGATGTGGTCATAGTTTACACATCCTAATATATCTACCAAATATACATAGATCAGGTTAGAATATGGCTATATTTTCCACTACTTAGGGTACCTCCACACAAAAATTCGGATAAGTTCACTTCAAGACCTGCTCTCGAATCACTTTGATTTTTGTTAAAGAAACTTGCATTCGCTGTCTCATTTACGACAGTAAAAGTGTTTTTCAGGGCAAGTCCATACTTCTTAAGAAAGCAGCCCGACAGGTGTAAAAACACCTCGCGGCTGGCGAGCACGATGACTCTCGAACTGATCAACCGATTTGTTTCAAAATTTGGCTTTCGTCATATTTTGTCCAAACTCAGTTTCAGTTCAAAGATGGGCAATACGGGTCCACAAAAAGTCACTAAAATGGTAGGTACGATATCGCTTGAACGGGGCAACCAATTTGGTCCAAACTTTGGATCTCCTAATATTTTGTCCAAATTAATTTAACTTCTAAAATGGCCCATATCCGTTTTCATGTTAGGGTACTGAGGCTTTTCGTTGTGGTCCTGTTTACAGTAATATTATGTTTTCCGTGGACAAATCCTTGCTTCCTGGCATACTGGTCCAAAAGTAATACGATGACTCACTGACATGACTAATGGGAGCGATATCTATCTAAAAATTATGACTCCCAAAATAAGATCCACTTCCATAATGGACTATGTCGGTCCATTCCTTTAAGTACCTTCTCCGCAACATTTTTGAACTTTAATCATAATCAACATTCAAAAAGGGCTACAAAATTCTGAAAAGACCCTAAAAACATTCAAACTGTCCGTAAATGAAAGTTTAAATTCAGGTAGGCTGAGGTTATATCTCTGTCGGCAGAGCCGACTGATACTTTTTTACTTATTCAGAAAGTACTTGCATACTTTTACAAAAACTTTTTACTTTCTTAAAAAGTGAAAATATTTTTAAACAAGTAAAAAAGTATCAGTCGGCTTTGCCGACAGAGATATACCCTCAGCCTGTATATAATGAAACAATTTTTTTTCCAAAATATGTATGTATTTAGGGGGTTTTAAACATTTTGGACGTTTGAACCGACAAAAATGTTGATTAGGATTAAAGAACAAAAGTTTTGCGGAGGAGATACTAAAAAGAATGGATCGTCATTGACCGTTATTGAAGTGAATCTCCATCCACTACATATGGTGCCATGGGTAGTTTTTACATTCTTCGGGCTGCTTGCTCAAGAAGTATGGACTTGCCCCTAAAAAAACTTTTACCATCGTAACTGAGGCAGCGAATGCAAGTTGCTTCAACAAAAAACAAAGTGATTCGATATCCACACAAAATTTCGGATAAGTGAAATTTTGTGTGGGAGGTACCGGATGGAGTGGACAAATATAGTCCATATTTGAACCTGATCTATAGCTAGTAGATATATTAGGATGTGTAAAATATGAAACCAAATCGGTCATTCCCTTCAAGTGTTGTCGTGCGAACAATTTTTTTGTGGAAGAGGTAACTGGAGGCTTATCTTCCAACTTAAACTAAGTTTGAACAAGGTATTACGGCAGATCCGTTCGAGAGTTATCTTGCGCTCCAACCACCTCACACGGTGTCATAAGGATTTTTTGCTACTTTCAGCCTATTTTCTCAGGAAGTATGGACTTGCCCCTGATGAAACTTGTACCGTCGTATGGAGGGCAGTGAATACAAGTTGCTAAAACAAAAATCAAAGCGATTCGAGAGATGGCCCTAAAGTGAACTTTTCCGAAATTTTGTGTGGGAGGTACTCGAAGGAGTGGACCGATTGAGTCCATATTGGAACCTCATCTAAGTTTGGTAGAAATTGCACGATGTGTAAAGTACGGACCAAATCGGTTATTCCCTACAAGAGTTATCGTGCGCACAAGTTTTGCGACAATTTTTGAATATTTGTGGGGGAAGGTACCTGAAGGAGTGGATCTATATGGCCCATCTTCGAACTTTAATCGAATCTGGACAAAATATTTCGTTACCCAAAATTTGAACCGAATCGATTGATCCGTTCGAGAGTTATCGTGCGCACCAGCCAGCCAGACAGACGGACAGACAGACAGACGGACGGACATTGCTACATCTACTCAAAATTGTCTGAAACGGATATCGTACAAACATACTTGGAGTCTAAAACCATTATTTCGATGAGGCACATTTTTGGTCGTATCAAAGTGTAAATACCCTCTTTAGCCTAAAGGCTGAGGGTATAAAAACCGGCCGGTGATTGCTTATTTCAATGCGTTTTTTTGCATTTCCATTCATCCATCCGGCAGGCAAAATTTTGTTAAAATATTGAATATAGTTCGATTTGTATTTTATGTTATACATTGTATAATGAAATGAAAAATGTCTATGAAATTAAAGATATTTTTTAATTTTCTTATACATTTGATATAAAAATTGTATTTAAAAACAATTCAACTTTGGGGGTTATATCCGTTGGGAGTTATGTCACGGAACCAATACCGAAAATCGGGAGGTACGGTTGTATGGGGGTTAACCAAAATATGGACCGATATAGCTTCGAACTTGACTGTCTATGGAACTATCGAACTTGACCTGTCTATGGAAAAAATACTGGGACGCAAAAATATAACACTCTAGCTGATTTTTCTGGACGCAAAATCCTCTCAGAATTATGTCCTGATAAAAAATATATACGTCACAAGGTAATCATTTGCGACCTTTGAAAGCGTTACAAACGGAAAAGCATACCAGATATACCCTCCATACCACCGACGTAGCCAGGGAGAGGCTCGGGGGCCATCCCCCCGCCTCCGCTCTTGATTATTGTGCCATGTTTGGAATCAACTAAAAGGAAATGGATTTCTGATCATGAGTTTATTATTTACATTTTTTAGCAACGCATTTTTAATATTTGGAGTTTTGAGCAATTTTTACAATAAATTTTGATTGGGTTGGTGGCCCAAATTTAGATCGCAGGTACAGTGGTTATATCTCGTAATACCATTTAAAGGGGCTTTAAAATGTATAACCCTATTCTAGCCTTATTTAAATCATTCTATTAGAATGGAGAATGCAAGTACCATTCGTGTTCTTAATGTATACGTCCATCAAACGCTAATTCCTTAACTTAAAGATTTCTGTGTCAATTTGTTTTCAACCTTTCATTCAAATTGGTTTTCAACATACCTTTTTCAACATATCTTTTTGGTAAAAAAGAAAACAAAACTCTGTATAATTTGGAACATAACCAACAATGACTTATGAATATGGACTCCATCAGTTTCGTTGTCTGTGTGAATGGCATTCTTACAAGAGAAAGCCAAGCTGGTAAACAAATTCTTTTTTTCTTCTTCTTCTTCTTACCATACACTCACATTTGCAATTATGCAAAGGATAACACAGCAGAAACTGGAGCACATCTTTTGCTTTTGGCAACTCTTCTTGTTTATTTTCCCTTTTCACGGCTGCTTTTCTTTGGTGAATTTGGACTAGCTGAATGACTGGCTGGTTGGCTGCCTGACTGGCTAGAAGGGTGACTGTTAAAACAAAAGCCCCTTGTTTGTTTGCTTAAAACATTAAGGCTTGTTCGAGTTTTAAATATAAGCCTTGTGTTGTACTCCACGCTCACTTGCTCGCTTTCTTTTGTTTTATCTCGTTATGTAGAATTCTTTACGTATTTATGTTGGTTGGTGTTATTGTTGCTGGAGCTGGTATTCTTTCCTTTTGCCATTGTATGAGCGAGCGGTGGCTTTTGTGTGTGTGCGTGTCAGAATTGAGCTCATAACTTTCATTTTATTGTTGTTTTATTTCATTTCTCCTTTTTTCTGTTTTATATTTTACTTTCTTACACATACTTTCACATTTTTTATTGTTTTAATTTTGTGTTTAACCCACATAAAGCCACTGGTCGTTTAAACGCCACCAAAAATGGTTGAAAAAATTGACATAAAACTCGGTATTTTCGCAAATTTGTGTGGGTTTTTTTGCATGTTGTTGTAGTATTGTCTATTATCTGTCATTTCATGCTTATAAAGCTTCATTTGGTTCATGCATTTCCATGCAATTGGCCTAAAACGCAAGCATTTCAGAAAAATCTACTTTTTTGTAATTTTCGACTTTTGATGAAAAATTTAAATATGCGATAAAAATTTAATCATAAATGTTACACTTACATAAAGTCAGGGATTTGTTAGGAATATAGTAAGAATATTTTCTCAAACAAAAACCAAGGGATTGGCATGTAAGAATAGACATATATTACTCTCCAAAGTTTTCGGCGATTTTTAAAGAAGGCCCGATTGCAGGAAAACTATCCTTTTTAGAGAAAAAAGTAATTTTTTAAAAAATGACTAAAACGTCTCACAAAAAAATGTTCGGCTCTATGTGTGTTAAGAGTGCCGGTATGTGTGCGTTATAAAAGTCCTCTGCGTACCCTCCACATTATCTTGTAAAGTTGTCTGTTTGCCTGTTGATGTTCGTGTATGTCGTATTTTTTATTTCAATGGTCCTTTTCTTGTTCCGTTAATTTTTGTAAGTAATTGAGGCTTATTTTGCAGAGATGTTTGCTTACAACCTAGTATTCCTTTTTGCTGCATATGAATTTAAGGAGAAATTATAGCCAGAGATCTTATCCCTTTTGTACACCAATAAATTAATTTCACTCTTTGGATAATTATGAACAAAGGGACGAAAAATTAGAACAGAGTGATAAAGATAGATGACAGATACCAGGAAATGGTTCTAAATGGCATTAATATGTCGAAGTTCACATGAACAGACGGACGGTGGCACATAGCCTGATTAAATTCGTCCAACAAGACATTCATTGCCATCCGATGTGTTACAAACTCTTGAGCCAAAATCATCTTATAATACGCTCTCAATATAGTGGTGTTGGTTATAATAACGATAACAACTAAAAAAGTATCAGTCGTCTTTGCCGACAGAGATATACCCTCAGCCTATGTGAATTGTAACTTTAATCTACGGACAGATCGACATTTTAACTTCCCAACAAAAATGTGGATTAGGATTAAAGTTTAAAAGTGTTGCGAGGAGGTACTTGAATGAATGGACCGACATAGTCCAGAGATATCGTGCTTATAATTGTAATGAATTTTTCTAAATATTGGGGGGGATGCACTATAGGTCAAACAGCCCATTTTACTGGCCAAAAATCAGATTTCGCACTTTGTATTTTCACTTATTTTGTGTTACTTTCTTCTAAGAAACACTTCAAATACATATGTGAAATCCAAGTTGGGCAAAGATATTGTAATAAATGTGTTGAAATTTAATTACACTAGGCGGAGAAGAAAAACTTCTTTCAAAGTTAATGTTCCAGAAGATGTTTTTGATACTGTTGTTAACCCAGAATTTTAGCCACCTAATGCCCTTATTCGCGAATTTATATATAGAGATCCTCCAAGAACTGATGCTGCCGTTTTACCTTTACCGCATAATCAAAATCCAAAAAACTAATTAGCATTCCTTCCGTAAGTCGTTTAAGTCATTTAAATATTGTCTACCAAAATGTTAGAGGTTTGAACTCCAAACTAACATTATTATATAATGAAAGCTTTGATTTTAATTACCATATTATTATTTTCACCGAAACATGGCTTCAATGCAATATTTACAATTCAGAAATCCTATGTAAAAAGTACAATATTTTCAGATGTGATCGTAATGATAATTCTAAAAAAACTGGTGGTGGTGTTCTTATAGCAGTATCTTCAGACTTTATGTCTGAAGAAATCGTTCATTCTGACAGTGATATTGAATTTGTAGCTGTGAAAATTCGTACTTGTAATTCTTTTTTATTCCTTACTTGCTCTTATATTCCACCCCGTTCTGACATGGATGTTTATTTGAAACATTTGGCTGCAATTAGATTTGCTTTTCTATCGTCAAAACCAGCCGATACATTAATAGCGGTTGGTGACTTTAATCTACCGTCAATTAAATGGGATACAACATCGGATCCAATCAAATTAATACCTTTGACTTTAACATCTTCCTCCAAAGAGATCATTGAATCAATGTTCAACTTTGGATTGTCACAGGTGAACAGATTATTCAATAGTTGTGGGAATCTTCTGGATTTAATTTTTGTCAATAATCCATCAGATATATCACTTACTGCATGCGACCCTTTAACTCGACCTGAAGATCGTTTTCATCCTCCAATAAGAATGAAATTATTACAATCGTCCTTGCCACATCACAACATGATAAACATTGAACCTCAATATTGCTTCGCAAAAACTGATTATAACAAACTAAATTCATTACTTTCTTTGATTGATTGGTCTACAATTCTTCCTAACTGTAGTTTTGATGATCAAATTTGTATATTTTACTCTATTTTATATGAATGTATTTCAAAATCAGTACCAAAATCACTTCCTCAACGTACATCAGGTCCTCCCTGGAAATCTAAACTTCTAATAAAATTAAAAAATAAGAAAAACAAATTATACAAAAAATTTAAGAAAACTGGTAATTCTGTAGATTTTTCAAATTATTGTATTGCTAGATCTGAGTATAATATTGAGAATAAGAAAGCATATAAAAATTTTATATTAAATATGAGGGATAAACTCCGGCAAAATCCTAAAAGATTTTACGATTATATAAACTCAAAGCGTAGATCCAGTAATTTTCCAAAATGTATGAAATTTGGCTCCATAGAAGCTAACGATGATCTTGCTATCAGCAATGTTTTTGCCGATTTCTTCGCAACTACCTACTCAAACAAAATGTACGATAAAACTTTCAAGTACCCTTATAAGATTCAAGAATCGTGCCAAATCAATGTTATGGCTATTAGCACACAAACAGTTCTGGAAAACCTAAAAACTATAAAAAGCACATTCAATCCTGGACCAGATGGTGTACCTTTAAGTATTCTTAAAAATTGCGCGAATTATCTTGCCCTCCCAATTTCATTACTTTTTAATAATTCCTTACAGTCTGGGTACTTACCAGCTTTATGGAAGGAATCTTTTCTAATACCCTTGTTTAAATCTGGTTCCAAAAGTGATGTATCTAACTATAGAGGTATAGCAAAGCTGAGTGATATACCAAAACTGTTTGAGAAAATTCTTACCGATACGATATCTTTCCAAGTTTGCTCGATATTAACCAATTATCAACATGGATTTAGAAAATCACGCTCAACTGTTACAAATGTTCTTGAGTTTACCACTATCGTAAATGATGGTTTTTTACACAAAATGCAAACAGACACTATTTACACAGATTTCAGCAAAGCATTTGATAAAGTGAATCACGATTTACTACTTGCAAAACTTGATAAGATCGGTTTTAGTAACTGTCTTCTCAAGTGGCTAAAATCGTATTTATCAGGAAGAACACAAAAAGTAATATTTAACAATGCTATCTCAAAAACTATTTTTATTTCATCTGGTGTACCTCAAGGAAGTCATCTTGGTCCTATTCTTTTCAACCTTTTCATTAATGATTTGCCCATAACAATAAAATATTCAAACATATTAATGTATGCAGATGACGTAAAAATTTTCCGTTCATTCAATGATCCAACGGAGCAAAGCTTGCTTCAATCAGACTTAGACAGTTTTTATATATGGTGCAACGTAAATTTAATGGAATTGAACATACGCAAATGCAAACATATTTCATTTTCTAGACTACGTTCTTTTCACACTAAATATTACTTCGATAATAATGAACTAGAATCTGTCGAATCCTTCCATGATTTAGGTATATTACTTGATAAACGATTAAATTTTCGTCAGCATATATCTTTAATGGTGAATAAAGCCAATGGAGCATTAGGGTTTATGAAACGATGGAGTAAGGAGTTTTCTGATCCTCAAGTCACTAAGCAATTATATATTTCTTCTGTCCGGAGTGTACTTGAATATGGTGCTATAATCTGGAATCCCTGCTATGCAATACATTCAAACTTAATAAAATCTGTTCAAAAACAATTCATGTTATTCGCGCTACGTAGTAAAGGCTGGAATCATCAAACATTACCATCTTATGAAACAAGACTTAATATGTTAAAACTTCCTTCATTGAAAAGTCGTCGAGCAATGCTTGGAATAAATTTCTTTCTGAACATAATTCAGGGTAAAATACATTCTGACTTAATCATGAACAGAATTTTGATAAATGTTCCAAAAAGACCTACAAGAAATTTTCAATTGTTACAAGTTCAATATTTTCGATATAACTATGCAAATAACGATCCACTACGTCGATTAATGGTCCAATTCAATAAATTTTACAATATCATCCATCTGTCTGAAAATAAGAATAATTTAAAAAGAAAAATAATATTACACTTAAATTCTTAAATGTACTCTGTATACCAAGAGTTTATAAGCAATTAATGTTGTATATATGTAAATTAAATTAGTCTGTAAGGATATATGTAATATCTATAGACTTAATAAAAAAAAAAAAATAAATAAATAAATTTTGTTTTTGTATGAGAAATTATACCGTTACATGGCAGGCTGCCAAATATGTATTATCCAAATATCTTTAAAAACTTGTTAACGAAATATGTTTATTTGTATAAGTATAAGTAACGATTTGATTAGAAGGTATTCGATATCTATTTATCAAAAATGGCCTCCTATCATCATTTATGTGTACAAATAGTTATTAAATGGGTGTTAACTTTGAATTTTCGAAGAAAGTAGAACATTTTGAGGTTATGTACGCTTTTAATGTCTCGGCAATGTTCGGCAATGAAAGTGAAAATTGAAATTGGTTCATTAACTCGTGCCGAATGCAGAAAATTTTATGTGATTTTGCGTAAATTTGCTCGACAAGAATTACACAACTTTTTTTAGGTTACCATATTTTCCATAATATTGACTTTCTTGAAGTCAGGGTTAAACCTCTTACCAAATAATGTTAGCCAAATTGGAGTCTACAGCATTCTGCTGTGTTCTAAAGTCAAATTATTTACAAATCTTTTAAAAATATATACAGTTATTGTCAAACTATGTCACATCATATTATGGTATTTTCAAGGTAATAATTTTAAGGCATATTCACATTAAAACTAAAACGAAACACAACAAAAAATCTTGTGAACTTACCGGACGTCGATGCCTTCAATTCTGTAGACAAATAACAGACTTTCCAGCTTTTTCCCCCAAAAGGGTTAAGGTACCAGTTGTGTATTTGGTTCATAAAGGGTTAATTTTTTGGCCCATGTTGTTCCATTTTAATCCTTGAATCTAAAAACGCTATAATAACTTAAACCAAATACTTGTTTAACTTTAAGACTTTTGGCCAATAAAATGGCCCGTTTGACCTATAGTGGGACGTGCTGGAAGTTGTTGACCGGTATTGCCCATCTACAAACTGATACTTCTTCTTAATTTGCATATCCGTTATCCGTATGTTAAGCTATCATACAATATAACAATTTATTGCATTGTTCTTGCAAATATCAAGTTTATGTGGAAAGCGATAACACTGTGCTACAGTGAAAATTTGCAGGGGTTCTAATGCATAAATTCGGTTTTGTGGGAGTCCACAGAAGACGAAAATACCTTTGGTTTCCTTGTGTCACTTCGGTTTTTCATTTTATAACGGTAAATGTAGTGAAAAATGGGCTTTCTTGGATTTTCAACTTTAAACGGACATTACTTCCTTTTTCCACAACCGATTTGCACACACTGTTTTTCATTATAAAGGGGAGAGTAATGCCTTTCGAACAAGCTATAGATTTTTAAAATTGGTTAACAAATGGCTAATTAATAGTGGTTTAAGTGTGACAAAAACGCATTAAAAAACAGTAAAATGTTTTTCCTTGTGCTCTAGGCTGCGTAAATGACACCTAACAGTACAATTATTTACAGTTAGCAAGTAGGAAATTTAGTTGGCTTTCCAAAATGGGAAAAACCAACAAAATCCGTTAAAAAATGAATGCGTTATGGCATTTTTTGTGTTTCAACTTTTTGGTTTTTTTTACATATTTTCCTTTATAAAACATTGATACCTTGTGCGTAATTGTTAAGCAGGATAATCACAATTAGAATCATACATGCTGAGATACCCATCTTTTATAAAGGAAAATATGAAAGAAACCAAAAAGTTGAAACACAAAAAATACCATAACGCATTCATTTTTCAACCGATTTCGTTGGTTTTTCCCATTTTGGAAAGCCAACTTAATTTCCTACTTGTTAACAGTAAATAATTGTACTGTTAGGTGTTGTTTACGCAGCCTAGAGCACAAGGAAAAACATTTTACTGTTTTTCAATGCGTTTTTGTCACACTTAAACCACTATTACTTAGCCATTTGTTTACCGATTTTAAAAATCTATGGCTTGTTCGAAAGGCATTACTCTCCCCTTTATAATGAAAAACAGTGTGTGCAAATCGATTGTGGAAAAGAGAAGTAATGTCCGTTTAAATTTGAAAATCCATGAAAGCCCATTTTTCACTACATTTACCGTTATAAAATCAAAACCCGAAGTGACCCAAGGAAACCAAAGATATTTTCGCCTTCTATGGACGCCCACACAACCGAATTTGTGCATCAGAAATCCTGCAAAAAAATATTGTCCACTTTTGTATCACAGTGTAATTGTCGGTTTTTAGCCGCTATTAGAAGACTGAGTTCATCACGGTATCCGGTCCAGTCTTGAATATTTTTTAGCAAGGACAATTCTCTTCGACCTCTACCACGTCTTCTTTCAATTTGGGATTTGAGAATGATCTGCAGGATCTTATATTTGTTGTTCCTCATCAAATGTCCCAAATAGGAAACTTTTCGGGTTTTGATGGTTTTAATTAGCTGCCGTTGTACATTCATTCTTCGCAGAACTTCGGCATTTGACACTCCATCGGTCCATGGAATTTTGAGCACACGTCGGTATGCCCACATTTCAAATGTTTCCAATTTCTTCTCGTCTGCTGATTTTACAGTCCATGTTTCAGCCCCGTACAATAGAACAGACCATACATAGCACTTGATAAAGAGGGTTTTAAGTTCAATGTTGATGTCGTGGCTGCTTAGTATTTTTTGTATTTGAGAAACGCTTCTCTCGCCTTTTTTATCCGACATCGTATTTCATTAGAAGATTGCTATTGCTCATTTATTTGTGCTCCCAAGTATTTATACGATTTTACTCTCTCTATTTCTGATTCACTGATTTTTAGTGTGGAGTTGTAGAAATTGTTACTTTTACTAACGATCATGTATTTTGTCTTATTAAGATTAATGTATAATCCGTATGAATTACTTATCTCGTTGAGGAAAGTTAAGAGACTTTGGAGTCCAACTAAAGAACTCGCTATTATCATGGTGTCATCAGCGTATAGAATATTGTTAATGAATTGTCCATGTATTTTTATCCCAATCCCTTTTCCTTCTACGACTTCTCAAAATATTTGTTCAACATATACATTAAACAACAATGGTGAAAGTATACACCCCTGTCGAACACCTTTTGATATTACTACTTCATCTGAAGTTTCACCGGATACTTCTACTGATGCTGTCTGGTTCTAGTATAGATTTTTTATGCATCTTATGTCTTTGTGTTCAATGCCTATGGATGTCAGACTTTCCATTAGCTTGTCGTGTTTAACAGTGTCAAAAGCCTTTTGATAGTCTACGAAACACATAAATATTGAACACCAAGTAGTGCTTCTCGAGTTCCCATTTCCTCTTTAAATCCAAATTGCGTTTCTCCCATTGCTGCCTTGCATCTGGGGTATATTCTTTTGTGAGTTTTACGTAGTAATATTTTTAAAGCGTGGCTCATTAGGTTAATTAATCCATAATCGTTACATTTTCTGGCGTTTGCTTTCTTTGGTATGGGGACAAATGTAGATTTCAACCAATCTCGCGGATATTGTCCTGTGTCGTATATATTATTGAACAGTTTCACAAACAATTGTATTTTGTTTTCATCGATTAATTTGAGCATTTCGGCGGGAATTTCATATGGACCAACGGCTTTTTTTAACGATTTTACTGCATATATGACTTCTTCTTTGGTAATAGGATTTACACTTACGAGAGAATTTTCGTTTATGTCAGAGTTTTCATTACGATCACAATCTGATCTTTCATGATCTGTAAATAGTTTTAATATGTATTCTTTCCATATTTGCTTTCTTTGCGAGATTTCAAAAACGGCTTGATTATTATCATCAAAGAGTATAGATTGAGGTTTCCGTTTGTATATTCCGAATGTTTCTTTCAGCTTTTTGTGCATATTAAAGTCATCGTGGAGTGTTTGTAGGGCTTCAATCTCTTCACATTTTCGTTTGAGTTGTTCATTTTTTGCGATACGCGTTGCGATTCTTATTTCTGATTGTCCTTTCTGATCAAAGTTCTCTTATCTCATCAGCCATCCATTCTTCTTATGTTGGTGTTGGATCTTTTTTAGAGCACTTCTCATAGTAGTCTTAATACTATCCTTAACATCATTCCATACAGTTTCTATTCTATCTTGATGAATTCTTCTAAGGTCTGCGTTTATTGTATCCGCAAGTGCTTGTTTAATTATCGGGTTGCTTAATTTATTGAAATACTTGCTTTTTGCGCTTAATTGTTGCAAGTTTTGTCCGATCATTTGCCGCTCCAGGATATGTAGAGCATTTTGTTATACAGGAACTAAAACGTCTGTTAATCAGAATGTAATCTATTTGGTTACGAACCACATTAGTTCTATGGTCCTGTGGGGATTTCGAAGTATATAATATTCTTGGGTGGAGTTGAAATAGCGTATTTGAAATTATAAAATTGTGTTCTTGACAGAACTGTACGAGTCTATCTCCCCCTTCGTTTATTTCCCCCAATCCATGTTTTCCCGTGACGCCAGAAACATGCTCATTGCCAACTTTAGCATTGAAGTCACCCTATATGATGGTCAATTCGTGGGGTTTTTCCTATGTCGTTGTAGAATTTTTCAACTTCGTCTGAACTCCCATCACATGTGGGTGCACAGACTTGGATTATATTCATGTTTATTGGGCTTCCTTTTATTTTTACCATCATTGTTCTTTCAGACATTGGGACATATTTAGATTCACAGTTAGCTATATGGTTCTTCATTATAATGCCCACGCCTTTTCTATGTACACCGTTTAGGTTTCCAGAGTGGTATACTCTTGAGTTTTCGTATCTAAAATCTCCATAACCTGTCCACCAAGTTTCACTGACTCCAAGTATGTCCTTGTTTAACATATTCATTTCACATACCGCATTATTGAGTTTCCCAGCTTCATACAAGCTTCTCACATTCCATGTTCCAATATTTAGTTTATGTTTTGTTTTACCTCCGGGGATTCTTAGCACCCTCATTTCGCCGGAGACTGAGGTCCATTCATTCTGTGATGTTTTGTTCATTGTATGATTTTCAAGGGAAATTACTTCAGTGGTTTCCCGTTTCCTTCTGAAGGATTTAAAGTTTTCTATCTTGTTTGCAGCTGCTCCTCGTGGAGTACAGACGCTGTTTGCAGTCGCCCAATGTGGGACCGTCACTGCAGTGGTGTTGTTAGCTCCTCTGCTGTAAGTCCATACAAAATATTACGAAGGCCAAATTTTGGACAAAATCGGTTGATCAGTTCGAGATTTATCATGCTCTCCAGCAACTACATATGGGGCCATAGGGTTTTTTTACACCTTTAAGAAGTATGGACTTGCCTCTCAAAAACCTGGTACCGTCGTAATGGAGGCAGCGAACGCAAGTTGCTTCAACAAAATCAAAGTGATTCGAGAGCAGATCTTAGCAATTTCACGATGTGCATAGTGTGTACCAAATCGGTTACTCCCTTCAAGAAGTACCGAAGGAAGTGGACCGATATAACACATCTTCGAACTTAAACTAAGTTTGGACAAAATATTACGAAAGCCAAAGTTTGGACCGCCAGCCAGCCAGACAGACAGGCGTACGGGCATGGCTAAATCAACTCCAAATTGTCTGAAACGGATTTCGTCCAAACATACTTGGGGTCTAAAACCATTATTTCGATGTGGCACATTTTGCTCGTATGAAAGTGTATATACCCTCGTTAGCATAAATGCTGAGGGTATAAAAATAGCATATGACACTGGGCCTGTATCCGTATTATAAGATATTTTTAAAGTAAATAAGACTAAAAACAAGTGAGAAAAGGCTATAATCGGGACAGGGTCGACCCCTTTTTTTAGGGAATATAATCCGACTACCACCAAACATAACACATATGCCTTTCCCCATTGGGACCCCCATAAGCACCCAAAATTGCATGACCATCTGACCAAAACTGCGACCTGTAGCGTGATTGCAATAAAATGGAAGAATTAGATGCATTACCGACAATTGTGGTATCTCGATTGTTTGACCACCTTCGTCAACCTACTTTACAACAATGTAAATGTAATATCTTCTTCTTCCATTGACAGGCACTGCTGTTAGAATACCCGTACTAGAAGCCAATATATTCACAAAGAATAAAACTTTGAAATTGTCTCCACATGAGTTTTTCCCATTCCGACCCCTAAATATTATCCGACTATCACCAAAATCAATCTCATCTCATCATCTCATCTGTGGGGCCCCATTAACCCCCAAAATTTCGTGACTATCCGATGAAAATTCCAACTTGTAGCGTGATTACAAAAAATTAAAAAAATTGAATATATTTATGACTTTTGCGGTATCTCGGTTGTTTGCCCACCTACGCCAACATACTTTGCATCAGTATAAAAGTTATATTTTCTTCCATTAACGGGCTTTCCTTTTGGAATACTCTTACCAGAAGCGGAGATATTCGCATAAGAAATAAACGTTGACTTTTCTCCATATAAGCTTTTTGCTTATTCCGACTCCTGAATAGTATCCGGAAATCACCAAACTTAATAGGCTTCATCCTCTATGGGACCCGCATCAACTCCAAAAAGTTCGTGACGATCCGATCAATATTGCGTGATTACAAAAAAATCGCAAAATGGGATGCATTACCGAATATTGCGATATCTGAGTTGTTCGACCACCTACGACAACCTACTTTACTCGTACATCGTTGTAAAGGTGATATTTTCTACTTTCCCTGCCAGGTTTTACTTTGGATATACCTCTTGAAGAAACATAGATATTGGCTTTGAAATAAAATGTTGACCTTTTCTCCAAATAAGTTTTTTCCTATTCATACCCCTGAATTCTATCTTCCTCTGTGGGACCCCCAAATAACACCCAAAGTTTCGTGGCGATCCGATAAAAATTGCGACCTGTAGCGCGATTTCGAAAAAAAAATTAAAAATTGAATGTATTACCACCTATTGCTATATCTCCGTTATTTGGCCACCTACGCCAACCTACTTTGCACCATTGTAAAGGTGGGATATTCTTCTTTCATAGTCAGGCTTTGCTTTTCGAAGCTCCCCAACCAAAGCTGCGATATTCGTCATTATAATTAAAATCCCAAAAATGAAAAGTTGGGTTGTATTAGCGACTATTGCGATATCTTCGTTGTTTGAACACCTACGACAACCTACTCTACATCGTTGCATAGGTGCTATTTTCTTTTTCATTAGCATACTCCTTATAGTTGCGGTGATATTCGCTTTGAAATAAAACGTTGACTTTTTCTCCAAATAAGTTTTTTGCCCATTCCGACACCTGAATATTATCCGACCATCACCAAAATCAATAGGCTTTTTCCCCTCCGGGACCCTCATCAACAGCCAAACGATCCGATCAAAATTGCCACCTGTGGCGTGATTACAAGTTTTAGATGGATGGATAGACGATTCAGCTCGTCGAGACATTCATTTTGGTATATGTAAGTATGGGTCTACGACCATTATTTCAATGCGTTAAAACTTTTGGCCAAAACCAACTTATAATACCCTCCCCACATAGTGTATAGGGTATAATTACCTTACCCCTACGTGCTTCTTTAGGTTATGTTGCTGGGGTACCAGCCCTATGCCGACATTGACATAATCTATATTATGTTATGGAAACAAAAAATAATGTTTCTGAAAAAAGCCATTTATAAACACAATCCCAATGACTGGCCACGTAGGAAGGAGAGGTCGCTGTTTAAATATCATAGGGAAGATGATATCTCCAAAGCATAAAATTCTAGATTGACAGAGTACCTACAAACCCAAGTAAGTAAGAAATACCTATAGTCTGTGAAGACAAACAAACGCCAATTAAATGACAAATGACTAATATTTATTCACACACATACATATGTATATGTATATGCTCTTATTAATGCATTAAAGTAACTCTTTTTCTAACGTACGGCTTATGTTTCAGAAACCATTAAAATGTAACATAAACTTGAGATGGCATTATCAAAGTAAACATAAGTTTCCATTTTGGCGTTGTCATTACTACAAGCATATGTGTGTATGTATATAGCTCACTTCAACCCTTCCATTTCCTTCTTTACCACACAAACCTGCCTTCAAAATGTAATAAAATCCTTGTACAACCAACCATTTGGCTATATCCAATGTGTATTACTTTCATAGAATCCATTTTCACTCCGTAGTTTGTTCCGTTCTTCTTTTGCTGTTACAATGACATGATTTTTTACTTAAACCAAATGCAAATTAATGTGCATAATTAAGCGAGTGTGAGTGAGTGTGTAACAAATACTATTTAACTAATGGACATACGCTCATTTGGAGAGTATCAAATGAAATAAGAATACTCTGTTGTTTTTGTTTTTTTAGTGAGAATAGTATCTAGATATTTTAATATAATGCTAGTTAGTGAATGTCTCATAAAGGAATACACTTCTGTTGGAATCTATTCCCCAAAGTAAGACAAAAATATAGCTTGAGAAACACCGTGGTTCAGAGCTAAATATGTCTATATATCAGAAATATAGTGAAACTTTAAGCAAGTACAAAAGTACATATAAATCAATATATAGTATACAGCGAGTGGTTTTATCAAAGGCTGAGGTTAGCTCAGAAAATAAAGAACATCGGTCCAGATTTGGATATATCTCCACTCAATTTAAAATATTGGGTTAGGCCGTTTTGGCGCTGAGCGCCTCATATATTGGACTATATAAATCCGAACCGATTTGAACCAAACCACACTGTATTCAAGGCTAGTTCTGAATGGATGTACCAATTTTCAGCTTCATCGGACTTATTTTGCGCTTTTAGTGCATTGTTCACCTAATTTTATAGTATTCGAACATGTACTTTTTTGCTTTCAATATGACTGAGTTCAATCGGCTGCTGCGTTGGATTGTTTAACCGCAGAAAGTTCCGGGAGGTCATATCGAATGGGGAACATAGTTATGTTATTGTTTACCAGCAGTTTGTTTTTAAAAAAACGCGATTTTTATGTACATTGAGTTTTGAGCAACTTTTGGCCACAAACATCCCAGACGGGACAAGGGAGACTTCTCTCATATCAATGAGTGTACCCGATTCATATTAGCTCAATGATATGGGACCTACTGTTTATCGCCGAGTTCGAACGGCGTGTCTTACAACACCACTTGTAGAGAAATTTTACATGGCTGAAATACTCGGGAAATTTCGTTAACATTACTGAGAGGTATTTTGCTACCGTTGAAAATTTGATGTTGCCTGGCCTGGGAATCGATCCCACGACCTTTAGCGTGAAAGGCGGGTGTGCATACCATTGCACCACTGTGGCACCCAAAATGTTTATTGATACAATTACGTAAATATCCGTATTCAATGATTTTGAGATTAGTTACAGTTGTAGTGTGCGATAGTTGACTGATTTTATCTTGGGGAGCAGCTTCTGGTGGGTGATGTCGGCTCGATGGTGATCTGGTTGGTGTAATTAGCTCGGTGGTTATCGGGCGGTTGTATTCGGCAGCACTCGGTTCGCCAGCCTCAGATCGGGACAAATCGCAAGGAGCGAACAAATCGCAAGGAGCGGACGAATCGCAGTGAGCGAACAAATCGCAAGGAAAGGACGAATCGCAAGGAGCGAACCAATCACAAGGAGCGAACCAATCGCAACGAGCGAACAAATCGCAAGGAGCGAAAGAATCACAACGGCGACAGCTGTTGTTATATTCGGTCCAAGCAGATCTGACTGCGGTCAATGCCACACGTCTTTTCTTGGACTTCGTCTAACGCAAGCACTCGGCAAATTCAGCGACGAAAACTAAACATCTTATCTAGGGTGTCCAAAAACCGGTTTTTCCAAACAAAACGGTTTTCGGTTTACCGACATTTTCAATGTAATCAAAACCCGGATTTCGGTTTTCAAAAATTTTCAAAACCGCTTAACCGCTTTAAACCGGTTTTGGTAAATAAGTACAAAATGGCTCATAATAAATTAAATTAAGTATAACGACTTCGTTATTATATGTATAATTATCTCATAATAACCTTGGGTGCCACCGTGGTGCAATGGTATGCACGCCCACCTTGCACGCAGAAGATCGGGGGTTTGATTCCTCGGCCAAGCAACATCAAACATTTTTCAACGGTGGCAAAATACCCCTCAGTAATGTTGGCGACATTTCCTGAGTATTTCAGCCTTGAAAAACTTCTCCACAAGTGGTGTCTTAAGACACGCCGCACAGTGTCACGACCGTGGCCAAAAATGGTAAAAATTAAATACTTCGTTAAACAAATTTAATGATGGGGAGTGATAGAAAACATATTAATTAAGAAGAATCTGAATTTTGGTACTGATACGTGAAGTAGTTTTTGCTATATGAGGATTTAAATCCGACAATTTTAGTTAATACGTATTTTTGTGTATTTTTTTCTAAAACTAATAAATTATATTATGCGTTAATATTTAAAATTTAAAAGTAACGGTCGCTGCAAAAGTGGTTCCTAAGTTTTCTTGGGATGTAATAAACTTGGCTACACTTTTGTTTGCATGTAAATATTAATCATATGGTGTTTACATTTACCCAAACATGTATTACTAGGTTTATTAATTTTCTGAAGCAAATTTTAAATTGAGTGGAGTGGGGAAAAAAATTGTATAAAAGTGTATATCGATATTTTTTGGTGTATGAGTAGTAAAAAGTGAGTACATCAAATATATAAAGGTCCCAGCTGCAGAGGTTTGCAGACGAATGTGTCACTTCTCTTTTTCAGCGACCACCTCACTGAGAGGATACCCCCTTTTTTAACAAATCGTTTTGCGGTGTTGGCTATAGCCCGAAAACGAATGAACCGATCATCATATATTTTTGTGGGCTTATTAAGTACCTAATAGTCTTGCTTTAAAACGAGAGAATTTTTAAAAATATTAATTTTTAAAAAAATTGTGAACAGCGAAATTCAAAATTCGATTTTTTACAAAAAAATTTACCGTTTTTTGCCACTAATCGGTCAAAAAAAATTTAAAGGAAATTTCTTATATATAAAGACAAGAGTTTGATATATTCAATATGCTCACAAACAATATGAAGACTAACCGCCAAATTTCAGTCATATCGGATGGATATTGAGGCCACAACACTCAAAATACCGAAAATGAGGAGGCACGGTTCTATGGGGGCTATAGGAAGACGAGGACCTATACCGACATATTTCTGGTGGAAGGTTATAAGTCCCCCAACGGAGACTTAATACCAATTTTCAGCCATTTCGGTGTGATAATCAGGCTAAAACCTCCAAAATACCGAAAATCGGGAGGTACCGTCCTATGGGGGCTATATGAAGGCGTGGACCTATGCTGACAAATTTCATGGTGAAGGTATAATGCCCCCTACGAAGACTAAATACCAAATTTCAGCAATTTCGGTGTAATAATGAGGCTAAAATCTTCAAAATACCGATAATCGGGAGGTACCGTTATATGGGAGCTATATCAAAACGTGGACCTAAGCCCACAATTCTCTGTTGGAATGTTTGATACCTCTGCCGAAGACTAACCACAAAATTTGAATACTTTCGGTTGGTCATTGTGTCTTAAACATTCAAAATACCGAAAATCGGGAGGTACGGTTCTATGGGGGCTATATCAAAACGTGGACCGACCAACCCAAATTTTTGTCCTGCAGATTGTAAGTCAATAATAGGTACGTGTACCAAAATTGATGCACCTACGACAACTCCTTCTATTTTTGGCCACAGTTAATATGAACTCGCGACATAGTGCGCCGTTCGGACTCGGCGATAAACAGTAGGTCCCATATCATTGAGCTAAATATGAATCGGGGTACACTCATTGATATGAGAGAAGTCTCCCTTGTCCTGTATGGGATGTTGTGGAACAATGTTTTTTTTTATAACCTTGTTATTTGACATTCAACCTCGAAGTGGGGAGAGCAAAATTAGGACGGAAATTGTGCTCTTAGAATAGTCCCTTACAAATATAAAGTTGTGTGGCAACATTAATCGCGATTTATTTAAAAAGTGCTCCGGCGATTTTTTTTTGTTTTTTGATTTTTCTCATCTATGAACATTGTAGTTTCAGAATCCGAAAAACCTTCCAAGGTGTAAGCACCTTCCATTTAAAATTGTTTCAAGAGCACCGTGATATTTTGTCGGCAAGTATATGCTTCCATAGTGTGGATTATGAAAATTATATAATTTTTGACATTTATTTCCGTCGGCAAACCCTACTGATTCTTTCGTTATTTTTAATATCAGCCCTGGCATCTGAATCCAGTTATTCAGTGTGTCAAGGTGGAACTTAATCGTATGTGTAAATTCTACCAATATTGTGGGTGTGTTAAATATTTGTGAATAAAAAAGAGAACAATTTGGTTTATGCTAGTTTCCGTCCATTTTCTTCTTCCAGTCTTTTCGCTTGTTATTAAGTGTAATACTGCAATGATGTTTCCTAGACTTATCTGTTACCAGCGTACCTCGCTGGACTCTATTATTCGAACTTTTAACTTTTTGTTAAGATTTATATATGTTTCACATCCACATCCTATTATGTCCCACATAATTCCCTCTTCTACCAAAAGCCCTGAAACATAATTAAAATATTGACCAAATTGTTCAAAAGACTTATTAGGCAAAAGCATTGTTACAACAATGTGGACAAGAAGTGAAAGCCTCGAGACGGATCTTTGTAATATTAGAAATGTAAATATGAACAACCATTGACAACTTTGTGTGGGGGAGATGTGGCACGACCTTATTATTGCCCTCCTTCATTCATTTGTAAGCCAACACTATGACAATAACCAACCGACCAATTTGAATATGGAATTATGCATACATTTGTAATAATGCAAATTCTCCCATTCATGGTATGGTTCGGTTCGGTTCGGTTTGGTTCTTTTGTTTGTTCCAAAGCAATGAATGCTTTGGTATGGTTTGTGGAGAAGGGCTTTCTTGGCTTTGGGCAAATACGCAGACAGACACACATCGACGCACAACAAAACAAACGAGTGTGTGTGCCTATGTGACCATGTACACTGTGGAGGATATTTAACATAACACAATTATAATTGTGACAAATGCTAAGTACTTTTGTCATACTTTACAATACTTTGAGAAAACGGGGGTCTGTGTGAGTAACACACTTAGCATGTACTCATCATTATACGTGCTCCCTTTTCACTGAAGACTAACACGGACACACACACACACTCACAAGTAGAGTATGACAATGCCATTCTTATACCTCATATCGTTTGCATTTAAGTTTATTTGCTCAAATGTAAATGTGTGAGTTTTCACATGTATTATCAACGTTGAAATGTTTATGTATGAGTGTGTGCGTGTGTAATTGTTGCCTATTCTATTGTGTGGCACCATGGTGAAGTGAAATAAGATGAGTTGCATTGAAAAGACTTTGCCTTGTTGTTTGTCTAACATTGTGTTAGTGATTGTGACAACTTTTGTAATTAAAAAAACAACAACCAACCAACAACATCATGTGTGGTCTAATTAAGCTTACTAATGTTGTTGGTTTTCGTTGCCAGTTGTTTGCCTCACCGTTTGGTTGCCTGCTTGGCTATATTTAAACATATTTACCTTGTTTTATTATTAAACTTATTTATGCATAAAAACGAAACAAGTACCCTCCAAGCAAGCAAACAACCAACAATGTCCTGCCTGTGGTGATGGCTGCGTCTTGGGTAACGTACAAGTAATAATTTGAACGTGTTAGGCAGTGTGTGGAACAGAAGATGCTGGAAAAAATCACATAATTTCATTAAGGGGGCGGGGAGTTATACAACAACTACCCAGTGTGTTTAACTTTTCATAAGTATTTCTTAATGACACCCATACGCTAATTACTTTCATAAAAACCAGATTCGCTGTTGTTCATCCAAGAACAACAACAACAGCTTGACAAACCCATCAACGGTATATCCACTCCGTTGGTAGTAACATCATGAAATTATAAGACAATAAAACAACCCAGCTTAACAATGACAAATTTTTGGTTCATGGTTTTGTTAAAAGCCAAATAATGTGACAAAAGTTGTCTGTCAAAATTTCAGCATGTAAGCAGCAAGTGATGGATTACGTTAGTCCCAATTTACATTAGGCCATTTTCCTTGCGGCAATTGTCAGTTTGAAGGAGAGAGGGGTGAGGCATATGGTAACCCTTTGCCTCTCAACACCCTCTCTCACCGACAAGCTGACAATTGCCGCAATGAAAATTGCCTAATGTAAATATGGACTTTCAACAAAATTGTAAGCAAAGTATTTTCAATTTAACTTTGGTAAATTTCCCATGAAACATCTTTGCAGTTAATAACCTCTGGAAGTATAAACAACCAAGAGGCTTTATGTAGATTCGGAAAGGAGCATTCTGCAGAATCTACAGTTACAGTATGCAATGCCAGAAGTAAATCGAACTAAGATTACACTGTACAACACAAAAAATAATTAAAAGATTATGAAAGACCAGATTATGAAAGAGGACCGAAAAAAGAAGACACGTTTATCGGCGTTTTGAATGTTTACGTCGGGAGTAACCTTAATAGGCGTGGCAAGTTCCGCCGATTTCTACAGGTTTTGAAATATTCGACATCAGATTCCTTGGAATCCTAGTATTTTAGGTATAAAGTGTCTTTGGCAATATTACTGACAACAATTTTTTCAAAAACGTTTAAAAACTCCTTTTAAATGTGATCGTATCAGATCAAAATATTCTACAAAATTATTTGTCATAAAATTTTACTATAGGTCTCCGAATACACCAAAACTCTAAAAAGCGAAAGCTTCCGGAGATTTTAAATATTATAGCTACAAATTTCTTTGGTTCAGAGACTCATTATGAATTTTGATTTGGAACATTTCTTCTTTTGACACAACCCCCAAAAATTGAAGTATTTTAAGAGATTTTGACTCAGTATGGAATAAATTTTAATTAAGAGTCTAAAAGTTTAACAAATAATTTCGACCTATAGTATCTAATTTTGTAACGTCAGTTTCTTAACAAAGTATTTTACATAGATATATAGTTTGTTCTGGGACTTACAGTGAAATTTTGTGTAGAATATTTCTTCTTTTAACACCTTTCCTCTAAAACTAAATTTCATGTTACTTTCATGCATCAACTCGAAAAAAGAACAAAACAAATTTATTAAAAAAAAATATTTGGGTGTTTTATTGGCAAAGTTGATGTTTCTTGATATATATTGCAAATACATATTTCATTTATTCGCCGAATTACATTGAAATTTGATGGAGAATATTTTTGTCTTTGACGTTTTCTATCTAGAATGAAGTTTTGTGGGACAAAACTTAATAAACTCAGATAAAGTACAACATTAACCCTAAAACGTGATTTTACTTTTGGCAGATTCCTGGCGTTTAGATACGATTTAGAGTTTTGATGTATTCGGGAACCTATAGTAACATTTTATGATAAATAATTTTGTGATACGATCACATTTTAAAGGAGTTTTTAAACGTTTTTGCAAAAAGGGAACAAAAAGACCCCTTTAGTGACTCGCATGAGGGTTAAATTTTTCATAAAAAGATACCCCGCATTGTTGTCAGTAATATTGCCAAAGACACTTTATACCTAAAATGCAAGGATTCCAAGGAATCTGAAGTCGAAAATTTCAAAACCTGTATAAATTGGCGGAACTTGCCACGCCTATTTAATTTACTTCCCGACGTAAACTTTCAAAACGCCGGTACACGTGTCTTCTTTTTTTCGGTCCTCTTTCATAATCTGTGCGCGGTTTCTTGTAATTTTAAAAAATTTAAATTTTGTTGTACTGTGTTATTAGGAAGCCAATATTTAACCACGTGAGCTGTTTCAGACAGGAAATTAAACTCTGATAAGTCTGATAGCCAGCATCGTTTGGCAATAGGAACGTAAGACCGATTATTGGACCCATAGCTGTGTATACCGCGTACCAGATCAGTAGCCATGAATGCCAAGGTCCCGGTAATTTAAATTTTCACACCACTTTGGAACATATTACTTCCAAAATGTCCTCACACAGAAAAAAAATATTTTTTTAAGTGGTGGTGGGCAAAATTTTATTTTGGTTGGCTCCAAATAATTTTTGTGGAGCACATATTATTTTAAAGCCAACAACAAATTACAAAATCTTGATATAAGGCAATATTTTATAATTATCTGATGGTCAATCCAACCACAATCTGCTTAACTTTCTCATTTTGATATATGAAGTGTCAAAAGCTAGGAACCTTGCCGGATGCGCGCAAAACAGCTGTTCAAATATTCTCTTATTAGTTGTTCTGTCGCTGAATAAAAAGGCTGTAAATTTTGTTTAATTTTCATTAAAAAAATGGTATAAAAGTAGTAAAAACAGATTCCATACAAAAAAATAAATAATTCGAGTATTTGTTGACTGTATTAATGACTACAATATATTTGTGAATTGATATATGAAAATGTGTAGAAAGAAAAATCAAAAAGTGACAAAAAGATATCAGTGCCTGAGTTGTGTTTCATTTTCTTTCACTTTTTAAATAAAAAGAATCTCCGAATGTTTCGTGCAAATTTTGGGCATTATTTCATTTTGTAATTAATAATTTGGTATGTTCCAGTACTGCGAGAATCTACTAATTTTTACTACTTTTTTTCGATAACATAAAGGAAAAAATGTTATCGTAGTAAAGAATAGTACACGGTGCTCTTGAAACAATTTTAAATGGAAGCACCTTCCTCGGAATTTTCTGCGCATTCTGAAACTACAATGTTTATAGATGAGAACAATCAAAAAACAAAAAAAATCGCCGGAGCGCTTTTTAAATAAATCGCGATTTAAGTTGACATTTTTAGGGGTTGTTTGGGTTTTTGCGATTTTGCTTAGAAACCGCTATTCCTATCAAGATGGAACTAAAACAAATGTTGTAGCTATGAAAATTTTCTACAAGATTGACCTTTAAGGTATTCTCGTTGGTTTTACCGTTTTTCAGATATAGAAGATCAAATTGGGACAATTCAATTCAATTCCGTATCGCCCCCTTATAAAACAATGTCATGACTGCAAATTCCCAATTTAAACTTATATATCTAAAAAAATGTTACAACTTAAGTTACTTAAGCTAGTCTTGTAGAGAATTTTCACAGCTTTAAGATTTTCTCAGGTCCCATATCGATAAGACTTACCGCATTCAAGCAAAATCGCGAAACCCTAACAAAAATACCTAAAAATGTAAACTGAGCTTCTTTTTCTCAAAAATGGTACAGGCTGGGAACAAATGATAAGCGTCAATCCTCTAGAGAATTTTCGCAGCTACACCATTTTCTTTAGTTCCATTTCGATTGGACTTGCGATTTCTAAGTAAAATCGTGAAAACCTAAACAACCCCTAAAAATGTCAACTTAAATCGCGATTTATTTAAAAAGCGCTTCGGCGATTTTTGTTGTTTTTTGATTTTTCTCATCTACGAACATTGTAGTTTCAGAATCCGCAAAAACTTCCGAGATGTAAGCACCTTTCATTTAAAATTGTTTCAAGAGCACCGTGAGTAGCTTCATGCAGGTTCTGGAACAGAGCAATAAATAGAAATCGTATGTAAGTGATCGAAATAACAAGAACAAGTAAAAAAGCATTAAGTTCGGCCGGGCCGAACTTTTCATACCCTCCACCATAAAATATCCATTCCTGTACCCAACTTTAAGTGAGTACGTTAAAATGTCAGATAATGTACATAAAATGCTTCATTCGGGAGGCCCTTTTTTATGGTGCCTATATCTAACTGTTGACAATTTTTGGTGGGCTAGAAATTGGGAGGTACTGTTATATAGGGGTTATAATAAAACATGGGCCTATGTTGACAGTTTTTGATGGGAGCCTTTAATGTCAAATAACTCCTAATTCGGTTAAAAAATTTAGCTAGAATCCTCAAAATATCGAAAATCGGTACATTACGTGGGAACTTCAAATGTCATTAACAGCTAGTTCGGAGGTATCTGGGCTATACGAAAATATGAACTTAAATGAACAATTTTTGTTGCAGAATTTTTGTTGACTTTTAAATTTCAAATTACAGAAAGTTCGTCCAAAAAATAAAGCTAAGGTACGGAAAATCGGGAGGTTTGTTTTGGGGCTATACAAAACCATGGACCTACGTTCGGTTAAACATTTTAAGTAAAATCCTCAAAGAACCGAAAATAGGGAAGTATCGTTATATTGGGCCTATGTTGAAAATTGTTGATGCAGATGTGTGGTGACCACTACAACCTTCAAATGTCAAATTACTGTTAGTTCTGTTAAAAATTGTAGCTAAAATTGCCAAATTACTGAAAATTGGGAGGTACCGTTACATGGGAGCTATATCCGAACATGGACCTATGTTGACAATTTTTGATGGAGAGGTGTTGTGACCACTAAGAACTTCAAATGTCAAATTACTGCTTGTTCGGTTTAATATTGTAGCTAAAATCATCAAATTACTGAAAATCGGGAGGTACCGTTATATGGGGGCTTTCTTGACAATTTTTGGTGGAGAGGTGTGGTGACCACTAAGAATTTCAAATGTCAAATCTTCAAATTACAGATAATTCGGTTAAAACTTGTTGGTAAAATTCTCAAAATACCTGAAATCGGGCGGTAACGTTATATGGGGGCTATTCCAAAACATGGACCTATGTCCACTAGTTATATAAGTTTATTGACATTTAAGAACCCTAAATTTCAAATTATAGCTAAATCGGTCTAAAAATGTAGCTAAAAACGTCAAAATACCGCAAATCGGGGGGTACCGTTATATGGGGGCTATACCAAAACGTGGACCTATGTCCACAAGTTTTGTTATATATGTTTGTTGACACTTAAGAACCCTAAACGTCAAATTATAGCAAAATCGGTCTGAAAATGTAGCTAAACCCGTCAAAATACCGTAAATCGGGGGGTACCGTTATATGGGGGCTATACCAATACGTGGACCTATGTCCACAACTTTTGTTATATAAGTTTATTGACTTTTAAGAACCCCAAATGCCAAATTATATCTACATCGGTCTGAAAATGTAGCTAAAAACGTCAAAATACCGCAAATCGGGGGGTACCGTTATATGGGGGCTATACCAAAACGTGGACCTATGTCCACAACTTATAATTTATAAGTTTATTAACACTTAAGAACCCTAAATGTCAAATTATAGCTACATCGGTCTGATAATGTAGCTAAAAACGTCAAAATACCGTATATCGGGGGGTACCGTTATATGGGGGCTATACCAAAACTTGGACCTATGTCCACAACTTTTGTTATATAAGTTTATTGATACTTAAGAACCCTAAATTTCAAATTATAGCTAAATCGGTCTAAAAATGTAGCTAAAAACGTCAAAATACAGCAAATCGGGGGGTACCGTTATATGGGGGCTATACCAAAACGTGGACCTATGTCCACAAGTTTTGTTATATATGTTTGTTGACACTTAAGAACTCTAAATGTCAAATTATAGCCAAATCGGTCTGAAAATGTAGCTAAAAACGTCAAAATACCGTAAATCGGGGGGTACCGTTATATGGGGGCTATACCAAAACGTGGACCGATATAGCCCATCATCGAACTTGACCTGCCTGCAAACAAAAGACGCATTTTCTCAAAATTTCAGCGTCCTATCTCTATTTTTGTGGATGCTAGAGTGATTACCACAGACGGACGGACGGACGGACGGACTGACGGACGGACGGACGTGCTCAGATCGACTTAGAATTTTACCCTGATCAAGAATATATATACTTTATAGGGTCGCAAATGAGTATTTCAATGCGTTACAAACGGAAAAACAAACTTAATATACCCTCCATACTATGGTGGAGGGTATAAAGAGAATGTATGTACAAAATAACACTGTGCTACATTTTTAAGGTGATCTTGAGGATTTTTTGAAAGTACAGACCCGAACGGCAAGAAACCCTAGTTGGGTTTTGTTGTGTCTAATCCAGCTCGGATTTTATGGCCCCATCTAAACATGGTTAAATATTGAATTTTTAAAGAAATTCGGGGCTATAACTCTGATATCAATGACTGACCTCTGAAGCAAATTTTTTTGAATATTTTCTTTTGGAAAATATTCCCTGGAATGTAATACACAACTCTTCAGAACATGTCATTGTTGTAAAATGCCTCTATGCCGTTGTTGTCAGTACATTTTTCAATGACGATTTAATAAAAATGTCAGTAATGTAGTGAAATCCGAAATGCGAGAATAAACTGTTGGTGTGAACTGTGTTTGAAATACGTGTTGTAAAAGATATGATGCAAAATACCGCTGAAGCAACATGATGTAAGCATTCTAGAATGTTCTAAAGAATTGTTGAGAACTTTATTTGGAAGATTTCTGCAAAAGGTTACTTGGTTTAACTCCCAATAGCTTAGCCGATACTGACCATAATTTTAGCAATTATGTAAAATGTTCTATATTTTATAGATTTTGATGCCTTAGATGGAGTTTTTCTTATGTAGTTTTTTCAGAAGATAAGTTCTACTAGTCTAGGGCTACAATATTGCTAAAGACAGCAAGGCCAAATTCCTATTCGTTTTTGAGATAAAGGCCTGATAAATGCAAAAAGTGTAGATATAGCCCGATTTAGATGAGGCCATAAAATCCGAACTGTATCTGACAGGACCAAACCCTACTAGGGTTTTTGTAGTCTAAATATGTACTTTCAAAAAATGCATACTAGAAGTTGTTTGCATTTTCAGTGTTGCATAGTGTAATCATCTGTTGATGTTGTTTCATAATGTACTCCAACGTAAACATGTCTTCGGTATAAGTATGAAACAAGCGGAGAGACAACAGGGAGAAATGCATAGTGTTTGTTAATGTTATCAAGTATAAGTGTATTCTATATTATACTTTTTATTCTATTATATCAAAATTGTTCTTAAATAAATACAATTTTTATTTAAAATATATTGAAAAATGTTTTAATGGGCAATTAATCACAAAGGTACAGTATAATTCCAATAAAAATACTACTTATTACAGGTAACCACAACATGTCTTCGGCGGCTACCACGCCATTTTAAAATATTTCAAAAATTGTATTATTAGAATATGATAGAGGTTAACATATACATATCTATAATATATATAAATATATGTATTTTTCTTTCAAAATATTGTGGCGTGAATCATATTTTTTTCTCTGGGTGCTATTTCATTTGGAGATAAGCCATTTTTAATAAAATAGTTTGCCCTACCTCTAACATTACATCTTAATAACCTCTGCATTTTATTGTGTAGTTGCGAAATTGTTTCGTTAATTAAGAAATAAACTAATAAGGCTAATAAACTACACACTTAACTTTTAATTAATTATCACAAATAGTGTAGCTTAATTAGACTAGTTTCGGATTTTTTGCATAGTTCATATCGTAAGTAATTATACAAAATATATAACTTCTTTTGACATTTGATATTGAACAGGGGGAAAACCAATTTCCTATCATATTATTTATGTCTTTGTATTTAATAAGGAAACTTTTGTACAGTGGTTTCGAGAAACACGACATGGCGTTCGAATACTTTTCTATTTTCTCATCGAGTCGCGTCCAACCTACTAAATCCTTAAAATTGAAATACCAGTGTTATAGCACTAACCGTATGTCAACAATAGCTTGCTGGTCGGCCTTAATGTTGGCTAACGATTTGAAGGTTATCGGGAATTGTGCTGATTATATGGGCTAGGTTCATGATCGGAGAGTGGTCAAGTTCCGGAACTCGCATGATGCTCGGGAACGAATATGTCGATTAATGATGAACGGTTATGACAATGTGTGTAGATAATCGTGTTCTAAGATTTAGCGACGATCGGTAACGATTTGAATGATTATTATTCTGGAACTGTTGACATGTGATACCCTATACCAATACCGCACTGAATACGTTTTTCACTGGGAGATACTAAAGTTCAGCCACCCTGATTTTTATACCAAATCACTTAGGGCGAAGTGAACATATTTCGAATACACCAAATAGAAGCAGACATATTTCTCATTAAAATAAAAACATCAACATAGTAAAATTGGGATAGCTTAACGTCCGTATTTCCGGAGATATAGGCTTCGAAAATTCCGAAAAACCATATGATTTTTGACAAAAACTAATTTTGAAAAAAAATTATGATCGCGTTAGCCCTGTTTAGTATCTGTCCATAGCAGAAGGTCTTAAATCCCGGCCAAAGGCCGGTTATTTTCCATAAAAATGTAATTTTTGAAAACTTTCTGTGGAAAAAGTTCTTTGGAACTCCCCTAGTAGAAGCGGTGATATTCGCACATGAATTAAACTTTGACTTTTTTCCACATAAGTTTTTTGCGCATTCCGACCCCTGGAAGTTTCTTCCGATCAGATCAAAATTGTGACCTGAAGCTGGACTATAAAAAATGGAAAAATGGGATGCATTACTGATTATTGAGATTTCTCAGTTCTTTGACCACCTACGCCAACCTACTTTGCATCATTGTGAAGGTTATCTTTTCTTCCTCCATTGACGGGCTTTGCTATTGTAATACCCCTGCAAAAAAATAAAACTTTGAATTTTCTCCACACACGGTTTTGCCCATTCCGACCCGTGAGTATTATCCGACCATCACCAACTACAATAGGTTTCTTTCTCTGTGAGACCCCCATCAAAACTCAAAACTCCGACCTGTAGTGTGAGTGCACAAAAAAAATGGAGAAGGGATGCATTGCCGACTATTGCGATATCTCTGTTGTTTGACCACCTACGAAAACCTACTTTACATCGTTGTAAAGGTGATATTTCATAGGCTTCTTCCTCTGTAGGACCCCCATTAACCCCCAAAAATTCGCGACGATCCGATCAAAACTGCGACCAGTAGCGTGATTACAAAAAAAAAATGGAAAAATGGGATGTATTACCGACTATTGCGATAACTCCGATATTTGGCCGCATACGCCAACCGACTTTGCACCATTTTAAAGATGGGATTTTCTACTTTCATAGTCAGATTATTTTTGGAAGGTCCCTAACCAAAGCTGTGATATTCGTCATTATTATTAAAATCGCAAAAATGCAAAGCTGGGTTCTATTAGCGGCTATTGCGATATCTTCGTTGTTTGACCACCTACGACAACCTACGGTACATCGTTGCAAAGGTGACATTTCTACTTTCTTTAACAGGATTTGCTTTTGATATACCCCATATAGAAGCGTAGATATTCGCTTTGAAATAAAATGTTGCCTTTTTCCACAAACAAGTTTTTTGCCCATTCCGACTCCTAAATATTATCCGACCATCACCATCACCCCTCCGGGACCTTCATCAACACCCAAAATTTGGTTACGATCGGATTAAAATTGCGACCTGTAGCGTGATTACAAGGTTTAGATGGACGGATGGACACACATAGCCAGATCGCTTCAGCTCGTCGAGACATTCATTTTGGTATATAAATGTAGAGGTCTACGACCATTATTTCGATGCATTGCAAACTTTTTGGCCAAAACCAACTTATAATACCCTCCCTACAAAGTGGCGGTAGGGTATAATCAGAAAAGAAAACAAAAGGGGTAAAAATAAAAGAGAGCAAATGAAAGAAACAAAAAAAAAAAAAAAACAAGTAAGAAAAGTCTATAGTCGGACGGAGCCGACCATGGGATACCCTATACCACTATCCCTGGACAATCGCTCACCACGGAACTTCTTTTCAATGATTGTGAAAATTTAATTATCAAATATCGGAGATGTAATATATAATACTTATGACCAAAACCAAAAAGTTATCTAGCATGACAAAGACATTTTTGTAGCAGGAAAGGAAAATTTAGTTCACACAAACTAAAATGTAATGAAACCCACTTATGTAGTTCTACTACTTCCGTTGTTTAACCGCTACGTTATTGAAATTTTTACCAATTTCACACAAAAGTTTCATTCCATTTAACCCACTAAGTATTATCTGATCTTCACGTTGGTTTGTACGCTTCTTCTTCATCATAAACTCAAACTTTGTTTAAAATTTTGCGGGTTATTATTTATTATTTATTTAAATTGGTTAAAATTTTGTTTTTGGTCCATTTCATCCCCTGAACATTTCACGATCATCACCAAAAACAAATCATTTCTATTCTGGACCGAACCCAACCTCCTTAAAAATTTCGTTACAATCGGTCCATAATTGCGGCCCTAAGCTTGTTTGCAATTATTAATGGACGCTAAATCGCTTTATCTCGTCGAGATATGAATTTTGGCATACCAAATAAGGGGTCTAGGACGAATATTTCGTGGTGTTACATAAACTTTTGGAGAGACAATATGTAGCATGGGATAAAAATGTGGTTCTCTACACAGAACCCATTATATATTAGGCAGTAGGCCCGTTATCTAGCAAACACTTTATTGCAATTTACATCAGAGGAAAGGTCAGTAGTTTTTTTCCAAATGTATGCCTCAAGGAATTAAAATATCGACCAAAAATAAATTTTTTATATTTTTCATGCTAAAGTAATGGTCCATTTCACCCGCTAAAGAATATCAGATCATCATTCAAAATTGTAGGCATTTTTTCGACCTATTCTCTTACCCAGTGCAAAATTTCGTGACTATTGATGTATAATTGCGACTTCTAGCGAGTTTATTATTACACTACAAACAAATAACGGAATATATTAGGCTGTAACTCAGTTATCTGATCATACACACCAATATAATTGATATCAACTTTCAAGTATATCTCACTTGTCCGGAATGTCACTTCCAGGAATTAAGATATAAGCTGTATATTAAAAATTTTCACAATTTTCACACAAAAGTTTTGGTTCATTTAACCCTCTAAATATTATCCGATCGCCATCTCAAATTGCAAGCTTCTCCTTTGTGATATACTCTTACTTTATTTAAAATTACGCGTTGATCGGACTATTATTGAGACCTACAGTGCCGCTAGAAAATTGGATAAATATTATGTTTTTGGTCCATTTCACCCGCTAAATATTTCACGATCATCACCAATAAGAATAGGGATCTATTCTGAACTGAAACCGACCTCCATACAAAATTTCGTGACGATCGGTCCATAATTGCGGCCTGGAGCGTGTTTACAATTTATAATGGACAGACGGACGGACGGACGGAAGGACGAACTGACGGACGGACACACATCTCAAAATCGCTTTATCTCGTCGAGATATGAAGATTGGTATACCACATTGGGGGTCTCCGACGAATATTTCGCGGTGTTACATGAATTTTTACCAAAACAAACTTATAATACCCTTTTCCACATTGTGGTATAGGGTATAAAAACAAAGAAGAATGAAAAATAAAATTCCTTTATTTTTTTCTTTATATATTTCTTTTTCTTAAGATCTTCCATATGATTCGTCAGCGAATCTTGGTAGCGATTCGCATTGCATATACACTTACTTAAGGTTGGTGATACGTGGAAGATTTTTAGGCGATATCGCCTGCGATATACATTTTTGCATAGTAACTACACAATCATGTTTTTTTTTATTATGATGGTATTTGTGTAAGCGCCACTGATTTATTTTAATATGCTCTCAAAATCTACTGACTGTTCTACATTTCACCCTTTTCTTATTTTCCCACAAACATTCTTTGTGGACACTGACCACTGTGTATATAAAAATGTTATGCGATTTCCTAAAAGTTAAATAAGAAAATCTGTGGTTTGGTTTTCTTTTCAAATGAACCCATCCCCTTTGCATTTGTGTTATGGTTTTTATTGTACATCGTGCTCTCGACACTTTATTGACTTGAAACACTTTCACCACAGCTTCTGGTTTATTGTATTGTGAAATATTTGTATGATTTTTGTTGGTGTTTTTGTAATCCACAAAATACAGTACGGCTAACAAAATGCCATAGAACAAATTCCAAAGCTGGAGCAGATTTTACTGACCGACCAACTACTAACCAAACTTCTTAGTGCGGTTGTTTTCATTATTTTCATAAAACTAAATTATAAATCTATACCGGGCTGGTTAGCTGGCTGGCTGGTTAGCTAGCTGGCGGCTTTGTTAGTTTGGTTTCAGGGCAACATTATGTATAAGTGGAGGTGGTTTAGTGCTTTTGGTTTTGTTAGCTGCCTGTTGTTGTGGTTGTTCCTGTTGTTCAATATTTATTATATATTTTATCCGTTATTATTGTTGTTTTCTTTCTGGGAATTATTTTGTAAAGAAGTCATATCAGGATTTTAGAAGTTTGATTTTATTTCTGTTGTTTGGTTGGTTGTGGTTGTGTAATTTTCATCTGCGTTTAGTTTATTATTGTTTGCGATTCTTTATAATTATTAAGGGTTCGTGGAAGCAACGCCGAAAAGCAAAAATATTGAGAATTTCCAAACTCCCGTAAAGGATGTTGTTATGCAATTATTTATTGTTGTTGTTTTTCTTGTTCTATAAGTATTGTTAATATTATCGATACGTCCGTTTGCCGTTATTGCTGTTGTTGCTTTTAATGTTGTTACGGTTCATGGAATTTGGTGTTGTTTGGGTTTTACGCTTCATTAACGTTTCGCATTTTCCCCGTTCTTTATATTTTCAACTTTAGCACCCGTCTATACCCCCTTCTTTATGAAGTACCATCGCACTTAACTTATTATTTTTTTCCTGGCATATCGAATTTCTTGCTTACCTTTTTTTCTAGAAGTTAGAGAGCAGGAAGCAATTTTCAAAAGTTATTTATGCTCACAATAAATTGTGCAAAGTTATAAGAAGTATTATTAATATTTCTTCAGTAATAGACTTCAATTAAGAATTTACTTTGGTTAAGAAAAATACTACGTGTAGTATGACGAAGACGTACACAAATATTGAAGCACAAAAAATATAACCATACAAGAACACAACCACGTAATGGAAGACCAAATAAACAAGTACAACGACAATTAAATTGACTTAGCTTATGACTGTACAAAACACCACTTCGGAGTGGGCAGGTGGTAGGTGACAAAAGACGTTTTGGAAGTTGGTTAGGTGTTACAAATATGTAGTCGGTCTTAATTACTCCTCACACAGATGCAAAAAACACAGTCTGTGGGAGTAAAATTCTAGTTCTTCACATAAGCCTACAAAACTATACATTTTGTATTTAATTACACTGTGCAACACGAAAATTATTAACCATATTCTGACACCGGAGCGTGGTAGAAGACCAAAAATGAGAAGACACTTGTCTCCCCGTTTTTCCCTATCTCATCAACTTACGCGGTTTTAGGTTTGCAAGAGTTTGAGGCATTGATGTAAAAAGGGTCATATAGTCAGTACTATATCTTCCAAACCGGGTAACGTAGGGATGGAAGATAACAAGGAACGGTCCTGACCGGCTTTAACATGTCAAAGCCCAGGATTTATTTTGGTCCCTCTTTCATCTCAAATGGACACTAACCTCCCCGTGGTGTCACCTGAGGAACTGCCTTTAACACCCGTTAAAGGTAGTGAGCTAACATGTGCCGCTCTTTCACCCATAAGAACGTTAAAAACTTGGGTTAGGGCGTCGGGCTACTAACCCTCCCCTAGAAACAAAAAAAAAAAAAGCCTACTATGAAAAAAATTAAAGAAAAGAAAAACAAACCCCTCTAAAGTTGACGAACCCCGCAAACGTTTTAAGGACCGTGATCTGGGAATCTGCACCTGGAATGTTCGCACTCTTTATAGAGAAGGTGCAGTTTACGCATTGGCAGATGTACTTAAAAAATACAAGGCCGACATTCCTGCCATATAGGAAATATGATGGAACGGGAAAGGCGTCACAACAACACCTAAAGGTGACGCACTGTATTATAGCTGCCATGACACAAAGCATGAGTTTGGATGCGGATTTGTAGTTGGTCGGAGGTTAAAACATCTGGTCTCCAGCTTCACCCTAGTGAATGGAAGACTCACTGCAATTCGATTAAAAGCAAATTCTTCAACATCAGCTTTATTTGCGCTCATGCTCCCACTGAAGACAAGGACGAACAGACCAAAGATACGAGCGCTTAGAAGAAACTTATGACCGTTGCCCTGCCCATGACATTAAAATTATACTAGGCGATTTTAATGCCAAAATTGGAAATGAAAATATCTTTGGCCCACCAGTCAGAAAATTCAGTCTCCACAGTGAAACATCTGATAATGGTATGATGCTGATAGACTTTTCAGCTGCAAAAAACATGGTAGTTAGCAGTTCCAGATTTAAGCATCTCGATATTCATAAGGGCACCTGGCTGTCGCCAGATCGAAGAACAAGAAATCAAATTGATCACGTTGTGATAGATGGAAGACATGCATCAAGCGTGTTGGATGTACGATCGTTCCGATGTGCAAACATAGACTCTGATCACTACCTTGTTGCAGAAAAGGTACGTACCAGATTAAACGTAGAAAACGGAAGTTGGACATCGGTAAGCTGCAATCACAACAGATAGCCACAGCATATTCCACTCAACTGGGCCAACAGCTTAATCAAAGCATTCCTCGTCCCGATAACATATCAGGACAATGGCAAAACATTGCCCACTCCATGCAAACAGCCGCAAAATCAGTACTTGGATACCAGAGACCTCCACCAAGGAATCCATGGTATGACCAGGAGAGTCGTTCTGCTACCGAAGAGAAAAATGCGGCATATAGGGCTACTTTACAATCAGTAGCAACGCGTAGCGCACGAGAGAGAGGCATCGGGACAAAAGGAGAGAGGAGAAACGTCTTTTCCGCAGGAAAAAGCGAGAGAGAGATGGAAAAGCGGGACTGTAAATAAATCGAGATGTACCGAAGACAGATTTTTTTTTTTTTTTTTTATTAGTTGTTGCTTTTTTCCACTTCATTACATAAATAAAATATAAATTCACAGAAGAAAGTGGAGCATCTAGCTTAAACAAGCAAATTGACGTTATTTTGATTTATGTAAGGTTATAATGTTTGTACAAAAATTTCGGAATGCGTTTCGGTTCTGCGCCATATGCCTTATCTCAGACCAAGTTTTTCCTGCTGATTGGAGTTCAGCTTCCACCGATCTTCGCCAGGTTGCTTTTGGACGTCCTCTGTTCCGTCGACCTTGTGGGTTCCATTGGAGACTTAATTTAGCGATGTCAGTGTCTTCTTTACGTAGAGTATGGCCAATCCATTTCCACTTCCTCTGCTTAATTTCTGCATCATAAGCTAGTTAGTTTCATCTGGCAGAAAGAACGCGTACCCGACGATTGGAACCGGAGTATCCTGTGTCCCGTCCATAAGAAAGGAGATAAGACTTTATGCTCCAACTATAGGGACATAAGTCTTCTCCCTATCGCCTACAAGATAGTGTCAGGGATATTGTGCGAACGACTAAAGCCCATGGTCAACGAAATAATTTGTCCATTCCAATGCGGCTTTAGACCTGGCAAGTCCACCATTGACCAGCTATTTACCCTGCGGCAAATCCTGAAGAAGACCAAAGAGATGCGCCACCTTTTTGTCGATTATAAAGCAGCCTTCGACAGCCCGCTACGTTCAAAGGTATTCCAAGCAATGTCTGAATTTGGTATCCCCGCAAAGCTAATTCGGCTTTGTAAAATGACTCTAACTGACACAAGATCTTCATTTAAAATAGGAAAGAACCTCTCCGAAGAGTTCTGTACCAAAAGATGTTTCAGACAAGGAGACAGCCTTTCGTGTGATCTTTTCAACATCCTGCTAAAAAAGGTTATACGAGAGGCAAACGTCAAAAGAAGTGGCACAATCCACACCAATAGTCACATGCTACTTGCTTATGCTGATGATATAGACATCATGGGACGATCAGTAAAAGAAGCAACCGATACCTTTATGAAGGTCGAAGGAGAATCTGCTAAAGTGGTCTGGCGGTAAACGGAAGACCAAGTTGATGGTGTCTACGCGCTGTTGAAGTTGTTGAAGCGCAACTGTTGAAGTTGGTTCCTATAATTTTAAGGTAGTAAAATACTTCGTATACCTCGGCACCGCCGTAAACACAACAAACGACATCTGTTGTGAAATAAAAAGAAAAATTGTATTGACCAACAGATGCTACTTTGGGTTAAGTAAGCATTTTAAAAACAAAGCCACAACTCGTCAAACAATAATAACGCTTTACAAAACACTGATACTACCCGCGCTGATGTATGGTTTCGAAGCCTGGGTACTTGCGCAAGCAGATAAGGCAGTGCTTGGCGTGTTGGAGAGAAAAATTCTTTGAAAGATCTACGGACCGATCTGCGTTGACGGTGAATATCGACGTTGTATGAACCACGAGCTGTATCTGATATACAACAACATCAATATAGTTAAACGTATCGAGATGCAGCGATTGCGTTGGCTAGGCCATATAATAAGAATGAGCGAGCGATGATGAACCCGCTAAAAAGGCGTATAAATTTGAGCCACATGGCGGTGCACTCAGAATTGGCAGACCAAAGAATAGATGGCGCAAACAAGTGGATGAAGAGACGACAAGGCGCGCTATTCCAAAAAGCGAAGCACTAAACAGAGAGAATTGGAGATCCTTTCTTAGTTTGGTCTTAGTTTTGTAATGGGCCAGCTAAGTAAGTAAGAAGGGTACCTCTTCGGTATTTTTAAGGTTATAGCCACATTATTCAATCGAAATGTCTATAATTGATATTTAGTCTCCCTTGTGGGTATAAAACATTTCTGTAGAGAATTATCGGCAAAGGTCCACGTTCTGATACAGCTACCGTGGAACGGTACCTCCCGAGTTTCGATATTTTGGAGTTTTTAGTCTCATTATCCCACCGAAATGGCTACAATCTGGTGTTTAGTCTTCATTGTGGGTATAAAATCATTCCCGCATAGAATATTAGATACAGGTACAGATTTTTTTTATGTAGCCTCCATAGAACAGTACCTTCCGATTTTCGGTATTGTAAAGGTTTTGACGGCACTATTCAACATAAATGGCTATATTTGGTATTTAGTCTCCCTTGGAGGTATCAAATATTTTAGCAGAGAATTGTCGGTAAACCATACATCCCGATTTTTTTTTTTGAGATTTTGAATGTTTTAGTCACATTATCCAACCGAAATGGCTGAAATCTGGTTTCAATATTATTTATGGTAGAGGGTATAGAAGCTCAAGCGGCTCGATCTTAATACCGTTTTAACTTCTTGTTACCAATGTGCTGATTCATTAAAAAACGTCATTATTTTACACACCTAAACATGAAAATCTCAGTGATTCGTAAAATTACTTCAAAATGTCAGTTTATTTATCTAGACTTTGCTGTATTAAAAACATCATCTTGGTCGAGTTATCCAAACATTGAAGTCAATGCTCATTATGATTTTGCTGTCACCGTGGTGCAATGGTATGCACACCCGCCTTGCCCACATAAGGTCGTGGGTTCGATTCCCCGGCCAGGCAACATCAAAACACTTTTCAACGGTGGCAAAATACCCCTCAGTAATGTTAGCGACATTTCCTGAGTATTTCAGCCATGTAAAACTTCTCTACAAAAGTGTTGTCTTAGACACGCCGTTCGGACTCGGCAATAAACTGTAGGTCCCATATCATTGAGCTAAAATGAATCGGGGTGCACTCATTGATATGAAAGAAGGAACAATTGTGGAACAATTATATAATTATTACTAAATTTAGACATCTTATCTGCAAGTATCAAGTTTTCATAAATCGGACGCAATCGCCATATTCTACTTCTAAAATACCCATTAGTAAGGTGTTAGAGGCCACAATTGCTATTGCTTCGAATACTAATACGTATAATAATCTTTGAGATTTCGCGATTTGTCAAAACCCGTTGTGAGGGAGGTCCTCCGCCCCCTTTTTTGGTATTCTCACACCTAATTAACCTATACGCAAATTTCATTAAATTAGGTCCAGTCGACGTTCAAGTAATTTAACCATCTTTGAAATTAGGTTTTGCCTGATCTCTCAATCGATGTTGTACTCCATTTCAAAATGTGGGGTTGATCACGCTTCCCCACTTACTGAAGCCAGTTTTTAAAGCGTTTTTGTAGTCACGCTTATTTAAATTAAATTGGGCTGACCGCGATATTCTTCTTCCAAAATTACCGTTTAAGATCAAGACAGTTATTACCATAGTATTGCAAGCAATTTTTTAAAAATACGTACAAAAATATCTTGGATTTCGCATTTTCTTAAAATTGTTTGTGGGGGAGGTAACCCGGCCCCTCCACTTAGCCCTGTAAAAATAGCTTACGACCTAAAAAGTGCACATACAAATTTTCATTGGGAGGAGTATAATTTCGAACATCATGCCAGTCTCGAAGAATTTTAGATATACATTTATAGATTTTATGTTTTATATTTTATACTTTATATATTAGATTTAATATTTTATATATTTTTTTATTGTTGTTGGCGTTTTTTTTTTATTGTTGGACTGCAGAATTTTACATCTTTGTGATTATTTCAGCTTGAGTCCATATTTTGTTGTAATTCAATTGTTTGAATAACAACAAAATATTTTAAAGTGGATATGAAATTGATTAGTTGCGGGCGAAGGGTAGGGAATACTATAGTTTCAGTTGTCGCCAAACAACTTCATCAGTTCCCTTTTTCGCCGACTCTATATCGATAAACAGGTCAATAAAGCCATCTAGCAAATTAAATAAAATGAAAAATTTGCTGTATGGCCCTAAAGCTGTTTACCCTACAATTTGAGTCGAACTAAAGAATTTCATATCCACCACTGTTTTTATGTCGTCTTTGCTTCGCAAAGAATACGAACATAGGAATGTTGCTTCAAGAAGCGGGGGTAAAAACAACAAGAAAGTTGTTTTTGCATTACGCATTGGTCAACAAGGCCGTGCTGATGCCTATTATTGTTGTTGGCGTTTTTTTTTTATTGTTGGACTGCAGAATTTTACATCTTTGTGTTTATTTCAGCTTGAGTCCATATTTTGTTGTAATTCAATTGTTTGAATATTTATTTTATATTTTATACTTTATATTTTATATTTTTATACTGTGCATTCTATATTTTATACTTTATATTTTAAATATTTTATCACCCCCTATGCCACTTAGTACTGTCCTTCTATAAGTCGTTCATATGTATGTAGGCACCGGAAATATATGTATATGCGTCTCCTTATAACAACTTGTAACACTTTATGCTTTAATTACAATCAATTTAATTTCAAATGAAAATCTCTACCTCAAACAAAGCAAAGTATATTTGACACATATTACCAGCTTATCCCGTTCCGCAGGAGACAAAACAAAATGAAAGTATTTCACTTAAATGTAAATGACACATTAGCTTACATTTGATGATTGTTTGTGCTTTGTAAAAGGCAGCGGTTACATACAGACATACATCCATAAATTGTTCTATGTAATTAGCTATGTGCGTATGTTTGTAAAGTTTAATTTAAGTCTACTGGTTTTTAATTTGGCAAATTTTCTCTGTTCTATTTTCTTTTAAAGGGATATGTCAAAGGATCTAAGGTAATTTCCCTTCCTTCCCCATTTCAATTCAGGTGTTGTGTTATAAAACAACGTATAAAGGGTACAAGAGGCCGGCTGCACTTATGTACCACATATAATTGTTGGAAGCATTTGAAATACAAAGACTTCGAAGCCTACGTTCCTGTTGTTGAAAAATTAAACAGCCTACTTTACATTATGGGCGTGTGTGTGTGGATGGATAATGAAGAGGCGTCTAAATGAATGGCTGGGATGAATGACAAGAGGACTTCTCGTGTATTTGTTACAAAACTTTACGAATAATTTAACATACAAAATGTTTGTCGTTTCTTTACATGTGTACAATTTACCTGTCGTTGTGCGGTGTGGTATGAAAATTAAAAGGTTATGTGGATTTGAGAATTAAATATTTTGTGAAATCGTTCTATTGTATATGTATATCATCTGATGGTTAAATTTTCTTTAGCTTTTTATGAAAAGCTAAAGATGATGAGAATTTTTAAAAAAAGATTTTCAAAACATTATTTTCCCCAATTATACTCACAGTGGATTTTGATAGATTTCAAAGCATTTTCCAATCAAATAAAAAATAAAATAAAAAGTATAAATAAATGTTATGGTTCTCTATAGATATTGAACTTGGCTTCTACTGTGATGTAATGGTAAGCACCCCCGGAACAACTTTGAACTAAATTTCTGTACATCAGTTGCCGACCCACTGGAGAAAAAACAAAAATGTCGGAATTTATAGGCACTTACCTTCAATCTAATCTTTACAAGTCAGCGTGGAAATCACCTGGAATTAAAAAAAAAAACAAATCCCTAATAAATATTGAAAATATTAAAAAAAAACTGAAACGCTAATATCTTCGTTCGTGTATTATTTCAGTTACCAGGTTCCTCCGTATTCCGACACAAAAATTCTGCAACCTGGACTGTTGCATCAGACAGGTGAGTGGGGTTAGCTGGGCAGCTAAGCAAATACATCGTGTGTGTGGTCCCATTCCACATGCCGGGCATGTTTTGTATATCAAGGCATCAATTCGGGCCCAATACGAATTGAGGGGGCTGTATCGTCCGGATATTAATTGGGCTAAAACCACCTTTGTTTACCTTGGAAGCTGGCGTCCTTCTGCTGCGATGGATGGGGGGTGGTCCCCAAGTACGGCATTCACACATTATCTCTACTGTCTGTGCGACTGCATCAGTGTGAATGCTATCGTGGAGACCTCGTTTACACCTTTGGACCTCTCTCTCTCTCTCCAGATTATAAAGATTTCTCCTGACGTGCCTGTGTTGAAGAAGCCTGCCCAATAAATTGTGGCAGGGATGCTCACGGTGATGACACCCAAACAGGTACTGCATCGACAACATCTTGTTGTGCTGAGGCACCGTCCTCATGGAGATAGTCCACAGATGTTATGAGGAGGCACCCTGTTGCAGTTCTCAGGTCGGCATTCTGGAAGGTTTTAATATACCACTGCGTAGCGCTAACATTTGCATACCAAACTGACTCAGCATATCTTACCACAGATCTGTCGCCAATGAATTAGCCGTTCAGGTGGTGGGCAGTGTGGCAGTGGATTTATCGGCGGATATTTTCATATTCCTCAGATGGAAAAACTGCACTAAGTCAGCTGTTTCGACATTTAACCTATCACATATGTATGTCATCGACGATATGACCCGACGCCAATCATCCGCATACTTTACGATCTCTATACAGTCTAGGGAGTGTGGAATTTCAGAAAGTTAGAGGTTAAGCAGTTCCGGAGATATCACCCCGCCTTGCGGAACTCCCTGTTTCACACTACGAGTTGTGGACTTCTTGTTTCTGAATTCCACAAACGACTGGCGCCATCCTCCCTGATATGTGTGGATATGGCGAATAATGCTGTTGTAGTACTATGTATTTTCCGGATTCCATGTTGATGTTGGGCAAATGGAGTATTATCTCTAGAATCTTTGCTACTGAATACTGGAGTGAAGTCGGTCTGTACGATTCAACTCTGCTTGTATCGTTGCCAGGCTTCAGTAGCGGGACCATCCTGCCAACCTTCCAGGCTTCTGGTACAATATAGGTGGTTAACGATAGATTGAGGACATTTGTTAAATACTCAACTCCTTGTTCACCCAGTCGCTTAAGCATTACCATTGATATTCCGTATGGACCCAGCGCTTTGGATAATTTCTTGTTTCGTATCACGTCCCCATTGTAAATTGTGGTGATACCTCCTCGGCTGGAACGACTCTTCTTATACGGTGAAGCACACTCCTCTTCGCCCTATCGCTCTCGGGGTGCTCTATAAGCTGCCTGTTAAAATAACACGAGCACCTCTTTGGGACACTTACTGTCATGCCGTTGAAAGTAACTACCGTTCTATCATCCTTCCTACCCGGATTCGAGAGTGATTTAAAAGTAGCCCACAATTTACTTGATCTTGTACCAATGTTGCATTGCTTTAGGTGTTCTAGCCACTTTTTCAGCCAGCAAGTATATAGCCAGCGGCTACTGCAGTGATGATTTCCCGGAAAGTAAGCAGCTCTCTGAAGGGGATATTGTAAATTCTCTGAATCCTTGTCAATCAACTTTCTCATGGTTCAGAAAAGTACGGTGTTCAGAAGATATGATATTAGGTGGTCTGTTTGTGGAGACGATGATAGGAAGGTGCTCTGAGCCAAGGATATCAGACCTCCTCTTATCCTCGTAGGATTGTCTTCGCGTGGAGCAATCAATTTGATTTGCCAGCGCTCTACTACCCCTCTGGTCATTACCTAGGGCAGAATGTCAAAGCTTATGATGGGAATTGAAGTCACCTAGCACCAGACGGTTATTGCCCTCTAAAAACGAACCAGTATCGGGTATATAACGCAGGGCACATCTATTAGTCGGCGGTATGTACACATTAAGCAGCAGTAAAACACTTTACTGCTACCCCTATACATTCCATGTATGGGTCACTAGAGTCAAGCTCAAGCGAGATAGGTCTGTACTGGACAGACTGTGTATTAATAAGACAAGTCCTCCTCCTCTGCTGGTTGGGCGATCCTTGCGCAGACCGTTATAACCATCGCAACGTTTCAAGCTACAGGTAACGGTGAGTTTTGTTTCCTAGATCGCGGAGACCATGACGTTTTTCCGACTCAAAAAGTCCATTATTTCGCTGATCTTATTGCGGAAACCGTTGCAATTGAAATGGAGGAATTGTGCATCTAAGGGGCGCTAAACAGCAATTTGTCGTGTTAGATGCTGCGTTGTTGTTGTTGGGAAAATTACTGTAGGAAAAAATGCACGAACACAAACAAAGATTCTTCCCAGTCAATCCGGTGCATAGAACCGTCCGCCGTGGGTTTGTCAGACTCATGTTGGTGTGGTTGCTTTGGCATCCTCAGTTTTCACTTTAGAAGTTCATCAACCTCCCTATTCTTATTATTACTAAAATGGACAATGACAGTTGTAAGGGTAGTTTAAACAGACAGAGCGAGGTTCTCCTAAACCTCATGGTGGTGAAGTCCTCGAAAGTATGACATAAGAGATCATCTCGGCTCGTCGCCGAATAGAGCCGACAAGACTACAGATTGACACTTTCCATTTTGAGTCTATTCCTATACGTTCAAATGTATTCCATGTCATGTCTGAATTTGGTATTCATGCTAAGCTCATTAGTCTTCGTAAGATGACACTTACTTATACCAGGTCCTCAGTTAAAATAGGAATGAACCTCTCCGAACAGTTTAGTATGTACAAACACGTGCTACTTTTGTCTAATTAAGTAGTTTAAAAGCAAAACCACACCTCATCAAACTAATATAACTTGGGTACTTGCACAAGCAGATATGGCTTGGTGTGTTTGAGAGAAAAATTCGTGTGTTGAAGTTAAATATCGACGACGTACGAACCACGAGTTAAACATAAAGATATACAAGGAATGTGTTGGCTGGGCCATGTCTTAAGAATGAGCGATGACGAGCCCAATAAAAAAGAGTAAAATTTGAGCCGCATGGTGGTACACACAAAACTGGAAGGCCAAGGCTACGATGGTGTAAACAAATGGATGAAGGAATCAGAAAAACACGATATTCCAAATTAAAAACAAAAAACAATTAGAGAGAAGTGGAAATATTTTCATAGTGTAGCTTATACGGAGAATGTTCTAAAAATAGCAAACTAAGTAAGTAACAAGTAAAATAAGCGTTAAGTTCGGCCGGGCCTAACTTTTCATACCCTCCACTATAAAATATTCTGAACTAATATGGAATAATTATTATTTTTTTTTTATTAATTAGTTAATTAAGTGGGTACCTAAAAATGTCAGATAATGTGCCTAAAATGTCTTTATTCGGGCGGCACTTTTATATGCCCAGCAAAATAAATTGGAAGTAGTGCAATGTGGACTAGTTCTGTCACGGCATGTTTTGATGCAGTTCAAACGGAGTCGTGAAAAAGGCACTCCAGTCCTCACATTTTAACTGCATTTGGATGCAATCCAAGGAATCACATCCACTTGTCACATTTTAACAACATCCGGATGCAGTTCAGCGGAGTCGTGAAAGAGGCACTCCAATTCCTCACAATTTAACAGCATCCGGATGCAGTCCAAACGGAGTCGTGAAAAAGGCACTCCGTTCGCTAAATTTTGTTAGCAGTTGTTAGAGATCCCTACATGTACATAAATCAGTTTGTACATCTCTACAGGCAGCGATATACATTTTACAAAAAGAGATAAGCGTGTTAACATTTCCAAACATTTGTTAATACAAACTAAATAATATTTAATTTGTGAACATTTTTCAGGTAACTCACGAGAAGAAAATTTCCGAATGGAGTGCTGTTGGAGTACATGTCGAAAACTTAACTGGTGATGGGAAGACAACCCATTTAGCAGATGAAACAAAAACAGTTCAGCTTGGATTAAAGGGAGAGCGGAGGAAACACTCATGTTTGCGATTGAATTCAATGGAGAATTTTCATAATTTGTTTTAATGTAATAAAGTTCTTAATATTTTTGTTTTACACAAATAAAAAATGCATTTTTTTTTTTGTTCTGGGATATTTTGTAATGGCTTGCACAATTTCCGCAGAATGACTGTATCAAAACACGTGCTTTGGACTGCCTCCTATTCTACACCAAAGGGTTAGTTAAAATGCTATGCCAAAGGGTCAGTTAAAATGCAGTGCCAGAGGGTCAGTTTGAATGCAGTGCCAAAGGGTCAGTTAAAATGCAGTGCAATGGAGTGCCTCTTTCAGTAGTCACGCTCTTGTAAAAATCATGAGTGAAAATGCATAATTTGATGCACTTCCAGATCACTTGTACATATCATTTAACTGCTTTTTTGGAGGCAAACTTTTTGCTGGGTGGTGCCTATATCTACCTATGTATTTTGAAAATTTTTGGTCGAGTAGCTTTGAGACAACTGGAACTGCAACTGACAAGTTACACCTAGTTCAGCTAAAAATTGGGAGGTACCGTTGTAGAACGGTTATAACAAAACATGGACCTATGTTGATAGTTTTTGTTGGAGATGTTTTGTGACCACTGGGAATCTCAAATGTCAAATTACTTGTAGTTTGGTTGAAAAATGTAGGATAAATTCTAGCTAGTTCGGTTAAAAATTGTAGCTAAAGTCCTCAAAATACCGAAACTAGGGAGGTTCCGTTATATGGGGGCTATACCAAAACATGGACACGTAAAGGTATGGTGACCACAGAGTACTTCAAATATCAAATTACAGCTAGTTCGGTTAAGATTGGTATGTTAAATCCTCAAAATACCGAAAATCGGGAGGTACGGTTATATGGGGCTATATCTAAACATGGACCTATTTCAAAAATGTTTGATGGAGAGGTGTGTTGACTACTACAAACTTCAAATGTCAAATTACAGCTAATTCGGTTAAAAATTGTAGGTCAAATCCTCAAAATACCGAAAATCGGGAGGCACCGTTATATGGGGGCTATATCCAAACATGAACCTATGTTGACAGTTTTCGGTGGATAGGTTTGGTGACCACTAAGAACTTCAAATGTCAAATTACTGCTAGTTCGGTTGAAAATTGTAGGTCAAATCCTCAAAATACCGAAAATCGGAAGGTACCGTTATATGGGGGCTACATCCAACCATGGACCTATTTTGACAATTTTTGGTGGATAGGTGTGGAGATCACTTAAAACTTTAAATGCCAAATTACAGCTAATTCGGTTGAAAATTGTAGGTAAAATACTCAAAATACCGAAAATCTGGAATTGCCGTTATATGGGGGCTGTACCAAAAGATGGTCCATAATTTTTTGAATAAAAGTTTTGTGACCACAAAGGAACCCTAAATGTCAAATCATAGCTAATTCGGTCTTAAAATGTGACTACCATTATATGGGGGCTATTCCAAAACATGGACCTAGGTCCACAAGTTTTGTTATATAAGTTTATTGACACTTAACAACCCTAAATGTCAAATTATAGCTAATTCGGTCTGAAAATGTAGCTAAAACGTCAAAATACCGTAAATCGGGGCGTATAGTTATATGGTGGCTATACCAAAACGTGGACCGATATAGCCCATCATCGAACATGACCTGCCTGCAAACAAAAGACGCATTTTCCTAAAATTTCAGAGTCCTATCTCCATTTTGGTGCATGCTGGTGTGATTACCACAGACGGACCGACGGACATGCACAGATCGACTCAGAATTTTACCCTGATCAAGAATTTATATACTTTATAGGGTCGCAAATGAGTATTTCATTGAGCTACAAACGGAAAAACAAATTTTACTATACCCTCCATACTATGGAGGAGAGTATAAAAATATATGTATAAAAAATCAATTCCCCAACATTTCTATACCAAGTAAATACGTTTGTGAATACCACCAAAATACACAATGACAAGCAGACAATATTTCGTCAACTTTTCTTAAACCATGTCAACAGTGGGTAACACTTTTCTCCATTCATGAATTGAAGTGCTCTTGTTCCTGTTCTTCTTGCTGGCGCTGCGAATGCTACTGCTGCCGTTTGTTTTTTGTTATTAATGTGTCATTGCAGATGAGATGCCAACTTAAATCTTTTACTAACACTTGAACAAAAATAAAAGGAGAGGAAAGCTACTTACTCTTTAGCTATGATGATCTTTGTACACGGTTTAGTCATTTGCACATTTTTGGGGAAACGGATGTACGATTTGGGGTAGGAACCCCCCCGAGACACACAAACACTATGTGACATACATTTGTACATGTGACACATTAACATATATGCCTGTATGTATGTATATACAACACACATTTGTCGTTGTAATGTTTGTAACTTGTCATTTGTAGCACACTCATACTCATTTGTGGTAAATAATGTGAACCCCTCCCCCCTTACGTTTGACTTTCGAGATGCTACCAACAAGCTGTGCTACTGAAACATTCTTGTAGTGCTTGCAGTACTTTTTGGAATTTAGGAAAACTTTGTTTTCCTAAGGTTTCTTTCTTGTTTATTTATACGAAATGTATATGACGATGACGATACTCATTCTAGCAGTCAGGAATACCTACTTGTTGGTATTAATGTGCTCATAAAATAGAATTATTGCATACTTTTAGGCTTTCTTCAAAATAAATTTCATTGCATTTATTATGAAACCACTTCACTCTTTTTTGTTGAGACATACACTTGTGCACGCCTAGTTTTATGTAAACATACGCACACACAATTAAATATATGTTGTTGCATAGCCACTTTCCCCCTTTTCCTCTTCAATGTCTATTTTTCACTTCTTGTCATTTTCTCTGTGAAAGTGATTTTCTTGGCTTTGCTTTGCTGTTGATTCCAAGGAATGAGAATGAGAGAAACAGTTTGAAGATTGTGGATTTACTGTAAAGTGTTATTGCTTCTAGTTTGGGATTTTTGATAAATTCCTTTAATCCCAGAATTTAATTTCATTCGTAACGTCCTGAATAATTAATCCTTGCTGTGTGTGAATGTGTGTTGGTGTGCGAGAGTGTAATATGAGATTTACTATAATTAATGTAATGTGTTTGTTTTCTATGACTATGACTTTTACAAATGACACAAGGAATTACATATGAGATTTCTTTTTTGTCGTTTCTTTTTAAGTAATTGAGCGTGTCACTTTTTTGTTCTGCCTGCAGGGTATGATTTGACTTTTATACGAACAAATTAATGTTGATACAAATTACTTTAAGATTTGAAAAAAAAGTTAGAGGAAATTGTGTGTATGTGTCATAATTAAGGATTACGACTAGTATTAAGTTAAAAAAACATACAAATGAAACAACTAACTTGTCGAAAAAAACACAATACAAAAAATACAATGTTGGAGGTTACGAACAAATGTAGACCTTTACCAATACTTCTATTAGGGATTTTTATTACAGGTAATTCGGTTATTGTTGAAACAGTATTTATTATTGTATGGCTCTGGGTTTATCTCCAGTTTAAGGAGAGTGGCTACTTCGATGAGATGTAGTCACAGATCCACTGGAGTTAGATGAGTAGGTTTGGCGGGGCAGTTGAAAAGTTGAAGTGCGTCGTGCGACCCCATGCCGCATACTGGGCAGATGCAGGGATTGAAAATTAAAAATTTCCAAAAGTACTAAAATGGTACTTTTTTCATTGAAAATGTACTTTTTAATAATTTGTTTAAGGAAAGAAAAAAACATTTTGTTCAGTTAAAAAAACTACAACATAGGCTTATATCTATGAAATCTGAAGAATGTTGCAGAATGGTCTATATTTTTATACCATAATGGAGGGTATAATTAACTTTGTCATTCCGTTTGTAACCCATCGAAATATTCGTTGGAGACCCTATAAAGTATATAACCAGGTTCATCCGTCTGTTAAATTCAAGATACAGCTCTCAATATTTAATATGGAGCTTTTTTATATGATACAGAAACCTCAATTACTCCTAGGAAGTTTGGTATTGAAAATGGGCTCTATCGGTTCACGTTTTGATATAGCTCCCATATAACGATACCTCCCGATTATCGGTATTTTGAAGGTTTGAGACACATTATCATACCAAAATTATTGAAATTTGGTATTTAGTCTTCGTTGGGGCTACAAAACTTAACCCCAGAATTTTGTCAGTGTGGGTCCACATTCTGATATAGCCCCCATAGAACGGTATTTTAAAAGTTTTAGCCTCATTATCTCATCGAAATTACTGAAATTAGATGCTTTGTATTCGATATGCGTATAAAATATTCCTATGGAGAATGGGGGTATAAATGCACGTTTTAAATAGCCTAGAACTGACAAACTATCGATAGTTCGACTATCGTTTTGATCGTTGTCGTAAAGCCTTGTTTATATTGAACTCTGAACAAATTATTTTTTATATAGTTCGTGACAGTTCAAAAAATGTTTTGGTGGCCGATGTAAACCTTTGTTTTGTTTTTCGTCAGTAATCAAAGCAATAGTTGCAGACTATCGATAGTTTGCCAACTAATATAGCCCCCCATAAAAGAGGAATTGCAGGTTCTCATATTGGAATGTACTTCGATACCGCCCGATGTGAAGTCTTTTAAATAATTAGTCTACCATAGTGACTGTAACTTGATATTACGGATTCTCAAAGGGTGGAAAAGCTCCACGAAGAAAATGATCAATATCGTTTCATATTTTGGTATATTCCCAACATGAAGGTACATACATCCAGATTTTTTAAATTTCTAGCAATTTTAATCTTGAATTTTGCATTTTTAGTTCCACATATGTATATAAATTTTTTTCTAGACCAGAGTATGTGAAATGGTACTGAATTGGCCGCGGGGGTACTTAGGTACTTTTTGTAGTGAAATGGTACTGAAAAAAGTACTATTGTACTGAATTTTCCATCCCTGGGCAGATGTCATGCACGGCGCGATCGAGATCCGACCAATAAGGATTTAGGCGACTGTAATATCCTGAGCGTAGTTGATCCAAAACTTCTCTGATTTGTGGTGGCAGCTGCGATAGATGTACTCCGAGGACTTTATTCCCACTCTATTTGCTTATGGCCCTAGCAACTGCGTCCGTCTGAATGCTATTTAAACCTGCTTGATATGCCTGTTAATCTAAGGCTTCTCTCCTGTATCGTTGGACTTGATGTGTTTGAATGTGTCGGGCCTAGCCACTAGATAGTGATTGGGATAGCTCTCACGGTAACACCCGAGCAAGTACTGTAACGAAAGCATCTCATTGTGTTGCTGTACTGGAAGAATCTTTGCCTCCTCATGTATATGGTCCACAGAAGACTTGAGAAGGCAACCTGTTGCTGTTTTCAGGGTACGTACCAAACTGGAGCCGCATAGATTACCACAGACCGACCTATCGCGTTATATGTGGCCAACACGGTTTCTTTATTTGCACCCCAAGTACTGCCGGCTAGAGACTTGAGAATCTTTTCAGTTTGTCGCAAATAGCTGCAGCGTGCGCGCACTATTTGAACGTAGTGTCGAATGTGGCCCATAGAATTTTGGGGCAGTTTGTGGTCGGAATTTAGCTACCATCGACCATGACATTTAACTCTCTTCCAAACTGCGCCGTCCATGCGGTGAACAGAGTGCCTGTAGATTTTGTGGCGGAAATCTGCATATTCCTCGCTTGGAAAAAGGTGTTAAGATCGGTAAAATAGGAGTTCAGTCTCTCACACATGTCATCAGGGATGGTACCTGGCGCCAGGATCTTGCAATCGTCCCCTCGTAGCGTTCGCAATGCCGTCTGGAGAGGGCGGAATACAGGAGGCGTAGAGGTTAAACAGCTCCGGAGATATCACCACACCTTGGAGAACTTCCTGTTTCACTCTACGGGGTTTGGACTTTTTTTCCTGAATTACACTGCTCAACGTCCTCAAACAGCATGGAGTGCCTGACTGAATCAAAGGCTTTTGACCATCATCTCCTTCACTGTTCTACCACACGGCGATATCTGGTTGAGTCCTTGACAAATATATGTGGAGATGGATTGGAACCCTGTTGTCGTGATTTGCTACTTACGGAATCCATGCTGATGATGGGCAACTGGATAGCTATTAATGACACTGGGGGAGCACTAAGGTCTGAAGGGTCTTTGCTATGGGCGACAAAAGCGAAATCGGCCTGTACGATTCATTTTTGCTGGAATCCTTGCCCGGCTGCCCATTTGCCAGACTTCGGGAACAATGAGGCTACAAGTTAAGAACTTTAGTGGCTCATCCAGCTGTTTCAGCATTACCATTCAGATTCCATCCGAGCCCAACGCCTTGGATAACTTAGCGTTCCTGATGGCATTCGCAACATCATGCATTGTTAACTGTGGTGGTTCATCTTGCAGGAAGAGATCTGATGCGACATAATACTCTCCTCTTCGCCCTGTCACTCTCGGGGTGCTCTGCAAACTGTCGATTGAAATAACTTGGCACATCTTCGGGTCAGTCAACGTAACGTCGCCGAACGTGACTGACATCCTATCTTCCCTCCTTCCAGAGTTCGAGTGTGACTTAACCGTTGCTCACATTTCACTTATTGCGGCTCCAATGTTGCAACTCTTCAGACGATTCAACAACTTGTGTCGCTTATGCTCGCCGACCAGCCTGTTCTGTCACTGGGATTGGCTCGACGAAGCTCAGCACGATCATCCGCTAATCCCGCCGCCTCTGCTGGGAAGGATGGTCTTACTTCGGATATTCGACCAGTAGGTATATGGCGAGCGGCTGCAGCAGTGATCATGTCTCGGAACGTCCTTTCCGCCAACCGAACATCAGAAGGATTGGGCAGTTCTCTGAAGCGGTCATTGGTGAACCCTCTAAAACTCGGCAAATCAGCTTTCTCATGATTGACGAATGTGTGGCGTTCAGAGGTGATGAAATCGGGTGTTCTGCTCATGGTTGCCAGGCGAAGTCATTTGTCAGACCAGGTGACACGATGGCTATGTCGGATGAACTGTGACACTCTCCTCTAATTTTGGTAGGGGCGTCCTAATTGATAGAGCAAAACGTAGAACTATCAATCTGCTCACCTAGTGCTAAACCCCTCAGGTTGTTTCCGAGGGCCGAATGCCACATCTCATGATGCGCATTAAAGTCTCCCAGGACCTTCCAAAAGCGGGCTAATGTCAAGCTCGTAATCTCGACGGGATGTACATATACGTTCAGCAACCCTATCTCGGCAGTTCCACACCTGACTGCTACCCCATACATACCATGTACGCGTCATTAGAGACAGGCTCAAGCGAGATAAGTCTGTATTGAACAGACTGGTGCAATAATAAACAATGCTGTAAGGGACTACCACAAGGGACTAGGTTGCTGAATGCTGTGTGAACACAGTCATTACACATCGCACACGCAGCATTCCCAGAAAATGCATAATTTTTGCAATTTAAATGCAATGGACTCCGAGGTAAGATCGAGGAAAAAGTGGACTTTATGAGTCGGAAGAATATCAAGGTAGCGGTGGTGCAAGAAACCAAGCTCAACAACAACTGCAGCTTACAGCGATGTGATGGTTGAGGTATTTCGATTGGAAAATGTGGCTAATATTTTGATTAAAAAAACACTTAAGTATGACATGAACTAATAACAACAATATTTTGAGAGGCGATTTCCTGTCACAGAGAACTTTAAATGCTGAAATAGCAAACTCTCAAAATAAGTGAAATCAAAAGGTAATAAGAGGTACAACAATATTGTGTCTTTGTCAACAACTTTTTGTGTAGATATTTCATGACCATAGCTAATCTTAAATGACGGGGAATTCGATTAGAAATGGTGGGTAAAATTTTAAGAATGCTTGAATGCGGGGCTATTTCAAAACATATTCTAGCTATTTGAAATATACTTAAAACAAGTATATACCTTAGGCCGGGGCGATTTGGAAACCTTAATGGGCCCTTCGCGTTTCTGATTCCTGGGGTTGAACTGGGCAAAAAAGTCTACTGGACCATATGTCTACGATGAAAATCGAGCCTCCCGATTTTGACTTTAAGTTTTTTATCTACGTTTTTTTGACATCTTGGCATATTACAGCCAAACCATTGAGATTTTCGAGCCAACACAAAGACAAAAATTGTAGCCAAGACAGTAATTAAGAACTCTCTAATACATCGCAAAAGCATTGGAACGCTTTTTCAGGCAGTTTTGGCCTTGAGAAGGTGCAAACTTTTCGGAAAATGTCTATAAATGGCACTGTGCTACAAAAGTTGACCAGAATAATATTCAAGAGTTCTGATGCAAAATTCCATCGTGTTGGGATCCATGGAGAATGAAAATGCCTTTAGTTCGTTTGGGTCACTTCGTTTTATTTTTTTTATAACGGTAAAAGTAGAGAAAATCCGGGTTTCTTATATTTTCAAATTTAAATGGACATATCTTATTTTTTCCACAACGGATTTCTTTTCATTTTAAAGGTGTGAATAATATCTTTTGAATAAGCTATTATTTTTTTAAATCGGTTAACAAATGGCTATGTTATAGTGGTTTAAGTCTGAAAAAGCCCACAAAAAACTTATAACTGGATTTCTCATAATTTTCAAAAATATAATGTTTTCTTTGTTTTGTTCAATATTTATTTTGAAAATTGTGAGAAATTCAGTTTTAGGTTTTTTGTGGGCTTCTTCAGACTTAAACCACTATAACATAGCATCAGAACGCTTGAATATTATTCTGGTCAACTTTTGTAGCACAGTGCCATTTATAGACATTTTCCGAAAAGTTTGCACCTTCTCAAGGCCAAAACTGCCTGAAAAAGCGTTCCAATGCTTTTGCGATGTATTAGAGTTCTTAATTACTGTCGTGGCTACAATTTTTGTCTTTGTGTTGGCTCGAAAATCTCAATGGTTTGGCTGTTATATGCCAATATGTCAAAAAAACGTAGATAAAAAACTTAAAGTCAAAATCGGGAGGCTCGATTTTCATCGAAGACATATGGTCCAGTAGACTTTTTTGCTCAGTTCAATCCCAGGAATCAGAAACGCGAAGGGCCTATTAAGGTTTTTTCCTTCCACACAAATCGTCCCGGCTTAATGTGAGTGGTTTTGCCATATTAAAGACAATTCCAAGGTTTTTGACTTATTTTACAACTACCACCCTATTGTGTGGTTTTTCTAAGTGATGTCATTTTGCACTAATCATTGGGTGTTCTTCATTTTGCTCATTATTCATAGTGGATGAGTATAACAATAATCCATTACTTTTCGCCGAGGAGTGAACAGTGGTTGTATGCGTACAATATATGATCGATATTATAAAATTATGTAATTAGTGCATTAAACTAAAACCATGTCATCAATATTAAAGCGGCAGATAGAGCATTTTTCCAAAGAAGCAGGGTGTGCCTTAACCAAATTTGAATGGAAGAAGCTTATACCTGGGAAGTTTTTGCGGATTCTGAAACTGCAATGTTCATAGATGAGAAAAATCAAAAAACTAAAAAAATCGCCGGAGGGCTTTTAAAAAAAATCGCGCCCAAAGTTGAAATTTTTAGGGGTTTTTTAGGTTTTCACGATTTTGCTTGGAAACCGCAAGGAAATGACACTAAAGAAAACGTTGTAGTTGTGAAAATTGTCTACAATATTGATCTTTATGATATTTTCGTAGGTATTACCGTTTCTGAGATATAGAAGTTCAAGTTGGGACAATCCACTAACTGTATCGCCTCCTTATAAAACAACGCCATGTCTACAATTTCCCAACATAAACTTATATATCTCAAAAATGGTACAACCATGCCGTTTCGTGAAAACCTAACAGAAAAACCTAAAAATGTGACCTAAACTTCTATATCTCAAAAATGGTTAAACCTACAAAATCATAAAGGTCAATCCTCTAGAGAATTTTTACAGCTACAATATTTTCTTTAGCTCCATTTCGATAGGACTTGCGGTTTTCAAGCAAAACCGTGAAAACCTAAAAAAACCCTAAAAGTGTGAACTTTGACCGCGATTTATTTAAAAATCCCTCCAGCGATTTATTCTAGTTTTTGGATTTTTGTCATCTACAAACATAGCTGTTTCAGAATCCGCAAAAAAATTCCTAGGTATAAGCGGTTTTCATTTAAAGTTTGTTAAGGCGTACCATGTATGAATTTGGTTTATAAGGTAGCGATACAGTCAATACATTGTCCCAATTTGAACTTCTATATCTCAAAAACGGTAATACCTACGAAAACATCATAAAGATCAATCTCACAGAGAATTTTTATTGCTACAAGCAGCCTTCGACAGCCCGCTACGTTCAAAGGTATTCCAAGCAATGTCTGAATTTGGTATCCCCGCAAAGCTCATTCGGCTTTGTAAAATTACTCTAACTGATACAAGATCTTCAGTTAAAATAGGAAAGAACCTCTCCGAAGAGTTTTGTACCAAAAGAGGTTTCAGGCGAGGAGACAGCCTTTCGTGTGGTCTTTCTAACATCCTGCTAAAAAAGGTTATACGAGAGGCAAACGTCATAAGAAGTGATACAATCTGCACCAATAGCCACATCTTACTTGCTTATGCTGATGATATAGACATCATGGGACGATCAGTAAAAGAAGTAACCGATACCTTTATGAAGGTCGAAGGAGAATCTGCTAAAGTGGGTCTGGCGGTAAACGGCGAGAACACCAAGCTGATGGTGTCGACGCGCAATGCGTCCATTGAGATCGGACCAACTGTTGAAGTTGGTTCCTATAATTTTGAGGTAGTAAAAGACTTCGTATACCTCGGCACCGCCGTGGCTAACAGATGCTACTTTGGCTTAAGTAAGCACTTTAAAAACAAAGCCACATCTCGTCAAACAAAAACAAGTGAGAAAAGGCTATAGTCGGTACCGGGGCGACTGTGTGATACCCTACACCACTACCTCTGTGAATAATCTTTTCACTCGAAAACATTTCTGTTATGGAGACACGGAAGTTTTCATCTATCTGGCTTTTATACCAAATGACTTAAGGCGAACTGAACCAAAATAATTAATATTAAATTTTATATTTGACTACTGTCGACATCACCAACATCAATAGGCTTCTATCTCTGTGAGAAAATTTCGTGATGATCCGATCAAAATTCCGACCTATAGCGTGATTGCCGAAAAAGTGGAAAAAAGGGATGCATTAACGACTATTGCGATATCTCTATTATTTGACTACCTACGCAAACCTTCTTTGCATAATTTCAAAGATGGGATTTTCTACTTTCTTAGTCAGGCTTTGCTTTTAGAAGGTCCCCAACCAAAGGTGTGATATCCGTCATTATTATTAAAATCGCAAAAATGAGAAGTTGGGTTTTATTAGCGACTATTGCGATATCTTCGTTGTTAGACCACCTACGACAACCTACGTTACATTGTTGTAAAGGTGATATTTTATATATATTGACTTTTTCTCCAAATAAAGTTTTTGCTCATTCCGACCCCTAAATATTATCCGACCATCATCAAAATCAATAGGCTTCTTCTTCTGTGAGACCCTCATTAACCCTCGAAATTTCGTGACGATCCGATCAAAATTGCGCCCAGTAGCGTGATTTCCAAAAAAATGGAAAAATGGGATGAATTACCGACTATTGTGATATCTCCGCTATTTGGTCACCTACGCCGACCTAGTTTGCATCATTGTAAAGGTGGAATCTTCTACTTTCATAGTTAGGCTTTGCTTTTGGAAAGTTTCCAGCCAAAGCTGTGATATTCGTCATTATAACTAAAATCGCAAACATGAAAATTTGGGGTTTATTTGCGACTATTGTGATATCTTCGTTGTTTGATCACCTACAAGAACCTACTTTACATCATTAGAGAGGTGATATTTTCTACTTTCATTGTCAGGTTTTGCTTTTGGTATACCCCATATAGAAGCTGAGATATTCGCTTTGGAAAAAAACGTTGTCTTTTTATCCACATAAGTTTTTTGCCCATTCCGACCCCTAAATATTATCCGACCATCACCAAAATCAATAGGCTTCTTCCCCTCTGGGACCCACATCTACACCCAAAATTTCGTGACGATCCGATCAAAATTGCGACCTGTAGCGTGATTACAAGGTTTAGATGGACAGACGGACAGACGGACGGACGGACACACATAGCCAGATCGACTCAGCTCGTCGAGACATTCATTTAGATATATATAAGTATGGGTCTACGACCATTATTTCGATGCGTTACAAACTTTTTGGCCAAAACCAACTTATAATACCCTCCCCACATAGTGGTGTAGGGTATAAATAGAAAATATATAAAGAAATATTTAAGAATATGTATAGGGGTAAAGTTTACCACCACGTCAAAAAGTACGTCCTACATTTTCACCTCCAAAGTTAAAGGTTAAAAATCCCCTCAGCGATTTTTTCTGGTTTTTGGATTTTTGTCATCTACAAACATAGATGTTTCAGAATCCGCAAAAAAAATTCCTAGGTATAAACGGTTTTCATTTAAAGTTAGTTAAGGCGTACCATGTATGAATTTGGTTTATAAGGTAGCGATACAGTCAATACATTGTCCCAATTTGAACTTCTATATCTCAAAAACGGTAATACCTACGAAAACATCATAAAGATCAATCTCGCAGAGAATTTTTATTGCTACAAGCAGCCTTCGATAGCCCGCTACGTTCAAAGGTATTCCAAGCAATGTCTGAATTTGGTATCCCCGCAAAGCTCATTCGGCTTTGTAAAATTACTCTAACTGACACAAGATCTTCAGTTAAAATAGGAAAGAACCTCTCCGAAGAGTTTTGTACCAAAAGAGGTTTCAGGCGAGGAGACATCCTTTCGTGTGGTCTTTTTAACATCCTGCTAAAAAGGTCATACTAGAGGCAAACGTCAAAAGAAGTGAAACAAACTGCACCAATAGCCACATCTTACTTGCTTATGCTTATGATATAGACATCATGGACGATCAGTAAAAGAAGTAACCGATACCTTTATGAAGGTCGAAGGAGAATCTGCTAAAGTGGGTCTGGCGGTAAACGGCGAGAAGACCAAGATGATGGTGTCGACGCGCAATGCGTCCATTGAGATCGGACCAACTGTTGAAGTTGGTTCCAATAATTTTGAGGTAGTAAAAGACTTCGTATACCTCGGCAACGCCGTAAACGCAACAAACGACATGAGATGTCAAATAAAAAGAAGAATTGTATTGGCCAAAAGATGGTACTTTGGCTTAAGTAAGCACTTTAAAACAAAGCCACAACTCGTCAAACAAAAAGTAACGCTTTACAAAAACACTGATACTACCCGTGCTGATGTATGGTTCCGAAGTCTGGGTACTTGCGCAAGCAGATAATGCAGTGCTTGACGTGTTTGAGAGAAAAACTCTTCGAAAGATCGCTGGACCGATCAGCGTTGACGGTGAATATCGATGTCGTATGAACCACGAGCTGTATCTGCTATACAACGACATCAATATAGTTAAACGTATCGAGATGCAGCGATTGCGTTGGCTAGGCCATATAATAAGAATGAGCAATGATGAACCCGCTAAAAAGGCGTATAAATTTGAGCCACATGGCGGTGCACGCAGAATTGTCAGGCCAAAGAATAGATGGCGCAAACAAGTGGATGAAGAGATGATAAGGCGCGGTATTCCAAGAAGCGAAGCACTAAACAGAGAGAATTGGAGATCTTTTCTTAGTTCGGTCTATGGAACAAATATTCTGTAATGGGCCAGCTAAGTAAGTAAGTAAGTAAGTAAGCCGGTATTCGATCAGCCTGTAGATGAACGCTTCAATTCACATATGCTGAGGTATATATTAGAGATGGGCGCGTGCATAAAAAATTTGGCACGAACATGCACGAACACGGAACTAAATCTCTATGCACATTCACGCACAGACACGGCGTTTTTCAAGAAGGCACGAACACGCACACTCACGCACGAAATTACAAAAAAAGAGATATTCATATAGTTGAACAATTATTTGTTAAAAATATTCTTATATACTTCTAAAATATACATATTGCAAAATTACTTATAAACTAATATTTACATATTCTTATTTAAAAACATTATTTCCAGATATTGAAAAAATCTTTCGCTCGTTGCTGAGTTGACGGGTATAGCCAAACATTTCCTGGCTAATTGTTTTAAACATTTTAGATTATACTCTTTTCAAAAGTTTAAAGCATTAGTCTGGCTAGATATGTATCAATTTCTTTATCAGTCAGAGACTTGGCCATTTTTCGTCTTTTTGCCAAATTTGGATCCAGAAACTCTGATAATTCGTGTAAATGTGGCATTGTAATTTCCTGCTCATACTTAGAACACTCTATGTTCTCACTCTGTATATCAAGTAACATTGCTTTTCCAGTAGTTATTACGTCATTTCTTTTTCATTCTAATAAAAACAAGTAAAAAAGCATTAAGTTCGGCCGGGCCGAACTTTTCATACCCTCCACCATAAAATATTCATACCTGTCCCCAACTTTAAGTGAATACGTTAAAATGTCAGATAATGTACATAAAATGCTTCATTCGGGAGGCCCTTTTTTATGGTGCCTTTATCTAACTGTTGACAATTTTTGGTGGGCTAGAAATTGGGAGGTACTGTTATATAGGGGTTATAATAAAACATGGGCCTATGTTGACAGTTTTTGATGGGAGCCTTTAATGTCAAATAACTCCTAATTCGGTTAAAAAATTTAGCTAGAATCCTCAAAATATCGAAAATCGGTACATAACGTGGGAACTTCAAATGTCATTAACAGTTAGTTCGGAGGTATATGGGCTATACGAAAATATGAACTTAAATGTTAAATTTTTGTGCAGAATTTTTGTTGACTTTTAAATTTCAAATTACTGAAAGTTCGTCCAAAAAATAAAGCTAAGGTACGGAAAATCGGGAGGTTTGTTTTGGGCTATACAAAACATGGACCTACGTTCGGTTAAACATTTGAAGTAAAATCCTCAAAGTACCGAAAATAGGGAAGTATCGTTATATTGGGGCTATGTTGAAAATTGTTGATGCAGATGTGTGGTGACCACTACAACCTTCAAATGTCAAATTACAGTTAGTTCTGTTAAAATTGTAGCTAAAATTGCCAAATTACAGAAAATTGGGAGGTACCGTTACATGGGAGCTATATCCGAACATGGACCTATGATGACAATTTTGATGGAGAGGTGTTGTGACCACTAAGAACTTCAAATGTCAAATTACTGCTTGTTCGGTTTAATATTGTAGCTAGAATCATCAAATTACTGAAAATCGGGAGGTACCGTTATATGGGGGCTTTCTTGACAATTTTTGGTGGAGAGGTGTGGTGACCACTAAGAATTTCAAATGTCAAATGTTCAAATTACAGATAATTCGGTTAAAACTTGTTGGTAAAATTCTCAAAATACCTGAAATCGGGCGGTAACGTTATATGGGGGCTATTCCAAAACATGGACCTATGTCCACTAGTTATATAAGTTTATTGACATTTAAGAACCCTAAATGTCAATTGATAGCTAAATCGGTCTGAAAATGTAGATAAAAACGTCAAAATGCCGTAAATCGGGGGTACCGTTATATGGGGGCTATACCAAAACTTGGACCTAGGTCCACAACTTTTGTTATATAAGTTTAGTTACACTTAAGAACCCTAAATGTCAAATTATAGCTATATCGGACTGAAAATGTAGCAAAAAACGTCAAAATACCGTAAATCGGGGGGTACCGTTATATGGGGGCTATACCAAAACGTGGACCTATGTCCACAAGTTTTGTCACATAAGTTTATTGGTATTTAAGAACTTCAAATGTCAAATTATAGCTAAATCGGTCTGAAAATGTAGCTAAACCCGTCAAAATACCGTAAATCGGGGGGTACCGTTATAGGGGGGCTATACCAATACGTGGACCTATGTCCACAAGTTTTGTTATATAAGTTTATTGACTTTTAAGAACCCTAAATGTCAAATTATAGTTAAATCGGTCTGAAAATGTAGCTAAAAGCGTCAAAATACCGTAAATCGGGGGTACCGTTATATGGGGGCTATACCAATACGTGGACCTATGTCCACAACTTTTTTTATATAAGTTTACTGGCTTTTAAGAACCCCAAATGTCAAATTATTGCTACATCGGTCTGAAAATGTAGCTAAAAACGTCAAAATACCGCAAATCGGGGGGTACCGTTATATGGGGGCTATACCAAAACGTGGACCTATGTCCACAACTTCTAATTTATAAGTTTATTAACACTTAAGAACCCTAAATGTCAAATTATAGCTACATCGGTCTGATAATGTAGCTAAAAACGTCAAAATACCGTATATCGGGGGGTACCGTTATATGGGGGCTATACCAAAACGTGGACCTATGTCCACTACTTTTGTTATATAAGTTTATTGATACTTAAGAACCCTAAATTTCAAATTATAGCTAAATCGGTCTAAAAATGTAGCTAAAAACGTCAAAATACCGCAAATCGGCGGGTACCGTTATATGGGGGCTATACCAAAACGTGGACCTATGTCCACAAGTTTTGTTATATATGTTTGTTGACACTTAAGAACCCTAAATGTCAAATTATAGCCAAATGGGTCTGAAAATGTAGCTAAAAACGTCAAAATACCGTAAATCGGGGGGTACCGTTATATGGGGGCTATACCAAAACGTGGACCGATATAGCCCACCATCGAACTTGACCTGCCTGCAAACAAAAGACGCATTTTCCCAAAATTTCAGCGTCCTATCTCCATTTTTGTGGATGCTAGAGTGATTACCACAGACGGACGGACGGACGGACGGACGGACGGACGGACGGACGGACGGACGTGCTCAGATCGACTTAGAATTTTACCCTGATCAAGAATATATATACTTTATAGGGTCGCAAATGAGTATTTCAATGCGTTACAAACGGAAAAACAAACTTAATATACCCTCCATACTATGGTGGAGGGTATAAAAATCATCTCCTTAAATGGCGGAAATAAAAACATCCGTATAAGATGTGCCATTGCTGGTACAAAGCGTTTAAGCAATGTAAACAATCATTGCTTTCAAATATTTCATGAATTGGGAGTCAATGGTATCAATTGAGCAAACTTTCAAAAGTTTTTCAGACCAAACTGCAAAAATGTCCATAGTAGGGTATTTTTCCGAGCTTAATTTTTCGGAACACTCTTTGCATATTTTAAGAAAACCCAATAGAGGTTCTAGCTTTAATTCAGATATACGATCCAACTCATTTTTTTCTAGTAAAATACTCTTAATCTCATTCTGGACTTCGTATGCTCTCAAGCTTAATATATGTTGAATTCCAACGTGTTTTTATATCTTGTTTTAACGTTTTCGACAATTTGTTGGTTAGCTCCAACTCGGAGCCTCCGAGTGTTTAAAATATCTTACAAGCTTTTTTAAGCAGTCAATCAGTTTTTCCAATTCGGGAAGAGGATGTTTTTCAACAACATCATACATAACTAAGTTCAAATTGTGGCCAGCGCAAGGTATACGTTTAAATATTTGAAAATCCGAAACAACGTTGGAACCATTGTCGGTTACAAATACAGAATTTCCCAACTTGTCTTCAATATCAAATTTAGCAAGATAAATAACTGATTTTCATAGACAGTATATTGCGTTAATCCGCTGAGTTGTTTTTGTATTTGCTTCTCTCTGATGAACAAGACAAATGGCAAATAAACATCATCTTCTTGTTCTGGCTTCTCCATAACAAAACGGCAAAAAGTACCGGACAACAAAAACAAAGCAAATAATTTTAGGAAAACTACAGTGGGTGAATTTTTTGGTCGGTTTTATATTCTTGTTCGATTTTTGCACGACTTCTAAACGGAGCCCAAAAATTTAGCCCGATCGTGCCACGTAGTGCAGATCGTGTTTGGTCGTGTCGTGCAAAATCGTGCCTTGAAAAAAGCACGATCACGCACGGCCAAAAATTTATTCCGGCACGACACGCACAAACACGACGATTTTCGAGAAGGCACGAGCACGCACTACTCACGGCACGACACGCGCCCACCTCTAGTATATATCTCTGTCGACTAAGCTTTTTTTACTTGTTTTCTTCGTTTTTTCATATGTTGCTTTTTAGAGGAATGAGTTACTAGCCCAACGCCCAACGTTCCTACGGGTGAAAGCGCGGGTGTTAAAGGCAGCTCCCCAGGTGACACCACGGGTAGGTACCAAGATGAGTTCTAGGTTTTGCCATGTAAAAGCCGGTCAGGGCCTTGCTTGGTATATTTCTTTGTCTATTTCACACAAAAACCTTAGGCCAAATAATATTATCCGTTACAAAAGAGTACTGTTCTTTGCCATTTCAATTTAACTATGAAAACCGCACCCGGTATCTGTGTATCTTTCACCTACAGTTTCCATAACCATAAATGATTGGGGTATTATGAAAAGACCAATCCTTTATACCAAAGCTAATATTATTTTAAGCAAAGGTAGAGGTTGGAGTCTGTCTGTGTTTCATTTTGCACTTCAATGAAATTGCGGCAACAAATGGTCATAAAATAAAATGAACGAAAATGTAAATGTGAAAGTGATATAGAGTCAAATATCAAAAACAAATATAAATACGTATGTCAGCTATTGAATTTAGTTAGACCTGATGGTGAATGCTGATGACGTATAAAAACTATAACTTTGGTAAATAAACGATGACACATTCACTCTTTCATGATTATCATGGCATGGTGGTCGAACTGTGTTTAACACAAAATCAAATTTACATAAAGGATATTTGTTAAAACAGGGTAACAAAACAATAATGCACAATTATGTATCCTAATCGGGCAATGGTAGGTAGATTGAGGCAATATGTTTAAGGAATATAAACCATATAGACAGTGTTGTCGGCCAACTAATGTATTCATGTCCTCTTATCGAATATAGAATTTAAAGTTGATTTGAAAATGCTTGTCAATAAAAACTGATTTCTTAAAAACTTCTCATGTTTAACCACTGTGTGGTAAAAATGAATTTATGAAAGCCAATTCCGCTAAATGTAAGCAGTCTAACATCAACGACAAGCGAAAGGATATAATATTGACAATCATCCAAACTATGATCGCACACTCAATCTGCCGGTGTTAGTGGCAATTTAGTTAAACAAACGATGTCATCGTAATGAAATACACCTCTAAAACAGCAGTGCGAACAAAGTAAACTTCAACTACAACAATAAAAGTGGAAATAATCAAAGTGTGTAACTGATGTTTTCAACAACGACGACGGCGGCGAAAAGGACGACATCAGAACACAATGCAGATTCAAGATATGGTTTTTAGCTTGTTAGCTTGGTTATGTCAGTCAGTCACTCACTCAGATGATGATGGTAGAAATGATGATACCATGGCAACAAAGATAACAAGGAAAAAAGCGACGGCATCTAACTAACACAATGCTTCTTCATCAGCATTATAGTAGACTTATAACTACGCCGCTAACAAGGCCATATTCAGTGGCAAGAATATCAAACATTTTCCTAACTTGTCATAACAGAGACAATTTGAAGGATCTTTTGTGTTGTTTCTTTTGCTGACTTTGTCGACTTTCAAAACGGTAGCCAAAGTCATTGGCAATAATGAATGAAGGTGTCAACATTGACACGCAGTAAAAGTCACACCCGGTATTATTCGTTCGCTTGAGACAGGTGACAATAATGGCACAATAAGCAAAGAAGTGGCTAGAAATATTGGGAATAGAAAAGCTTGGTTTATTTATGCACCCATAAGGCGAATTCTAGGAAATTGAAGAATATTGATGTATGCGTGTTAATGCGTTGAACATTTCGTTGTAAAAACAAAATTATGTTAAAAGAAGAAACAAGTAAAAAGTCGTTAAGTTCGGCCGGGCCGAACTTTTTATACCCTCCACCATAAAATAGTCTTAATTAAAATGGAATAATTAGGGTCCTTTTACAATTTTAGGTGGAACAACTTTTCGACAATGGATAGATTCCTACTGCCTCCCACTATTGCTTAAATTACACTGTGAACACAAATGTTGGGGCAGAGATAATTCCTTTTGGAGATGAAAGCCGTTGGTGTGTGTATATTAAAAACCCCGAAGGACAGATGCGCCGTGAGTCGAACTTCCGCGTTATTGCGTGATGAAGTTTTTGCAAGAGACCCTGTAAGCCACCATGAATTAGCATTATATCTTTGTTTGTTGTTTTTGTAGAGCACTTAAGCAACAGTGAACAAAGATATAACGCTAATTCCTGATGGCCCACAGGGTCTCTAACAAAAATTTCATCACGCCATAAGGCGGAAGTTCGACTCACGGCGGATCTGTCCTTCTGGGTTCATAATAAAATTCTTCTTGGGGAAGAAAGGCCTTGTTTTTTTCCCCAAGAGGAATTTTCCGTGCCCCAGACTTTCACCTCCATATTGTTGCACAGTGTTATCTAATCTAAAAAATGTGTTCAGCTAGGTGAAAGGTACCACCTACGGGGCTATATCAAAGAGTCAACCTATCTTTAAATTTTTTGGGGGAAAAGTTTTATAGCTTTCATTGAACTTCAAGAGTCAAATTGAGGGTAGTTTCATCAAAACAATGTAGACCCTCAAAAATTGACCCATGTTGACGAATTTTAGTGAAGAAATTTCGTGACCACTGAAAATTCCCGAAAATCGGGAGGTACAGTTATATGGGGGGATATACCAAAACATGGACCTATATTGTCGATTATTTTTGAATAGACAAAATTGTAGCTAAAATTCTCAAAATACCGATCATTACAGTTAGTTCGGTTAAAAATTGCAGCTAAAATTCTCAAAATATCGTTATAAAATCGGGAGATACCGTTATATGGGGGCTATACCAAAACATTGACCTATGTTGACGATGTTTAGTTGGAGATGTTTTATGACCACTGAGAACTTCAAATGTCAAATTACAGCTATTTCGGTTAAAACTGTAGCTAAAATTCTCAAAATACCGAAAATTGGGAGGTACCGTTATATGGGGGCTATACCAAAACATGGACCTATGTTGACGATGTTTGGTGGAGATGTTTCATGACCACTGAGAACCTCAAATGTCAAATTGCAGATAGTTCGGTTACAAATTGTGGCTAAAATTCTCAAAATACCGAAAATCGGTAGGTACCGATATATGGGGGCTATACCAAAACATGGTCCTTTGTTGACGATATTTCGTGGAAATGTTTCATGGCCACTGAGAACCTCAAATGTCAAATTGCAGATAGTTCGGTTAAAAATTGTGGCTAAAATTCTCAAAATACCGAAAATCGGGAGGTACCGTTATATGGGGACTATACCAAAACATGGACCTATGCACATATCCTTTAGGATATAAGTTTGTTGATTACTAGGAACACTAAGTGCCAAATTATAGCTAATTCGGTTTGCAAATGTGGCGAAGATCGTCAAAATACCGAAAATGCGCAGGTACCGTTATATGGGGGCTATACCAAAGAGTGGACCGATATAGCCCATCTTCGAACTTGACCTGCCTATGGAAAAAAGACCCTCGGGTGCAAAATTTCAGCACTCTATCTCAATTATTGCGGACGCTAGAGTGATTACAACAGACGGACAGACGGACGGACAGACGGACATGGCTAGATCGTCTTAGAATTTTATCCTGATCAAGAATATATATACTTTATAGGGTCGCAAATGATTAGTTCGATGTGTTACAAACAGAATGGCAAACTTAATATACCCTCTATACTATGGTGGAGGGTATAAAAAAATATCAGTCGGCTTTGCTTATACCCTGCGACAAAAACAAAAAAAAGCAAGGCTAGTATGGACTATTTTTGCAAAACATTACTATAGTAATGAGTACTGCCAGAACTATCTTCTATATACATATGTGAATTTCTGAGTGAAATGATTTCAGTATATTTTCAAATTTTTTGTCTATTTATAATTGTCAAAAAAATTTAAAATTTAGAATTGTCAATAAAATGTATAATTTGTCAATAAAATGTTTCTTTTATACCAGTGCACAGTGTCCGATTTTCCAAAAAACCTGGCCAAAAATCGAAAAAAAAATTATCAATTTACACTAAAAAGGGTCAGATATTGTTTATACGATCCCAGTGCGTGTAGTTATGAAAAAATATATACATTTCTTGTTTAATAAGTGGGTATAAAAGCAGGTCGTAGTGACCCTATTTGGAATTTTATTTTTTTTTAATATTTAAGTTGTTTATAAATCTATGATAATATGCAAAATAAACAACGGTTTTTAAATATTTTCTTTTTGTAATTGTAATGAAAGGTATGTGAAACGTATTTGAGATGTTCAGTGTCGCCAATGAATTGTGCGTTTTTAATAATTGATGTCCGTACTTGTTAATTTTTTTCAAGATCAATTTTCACAATAAATTATGAAAATAGTTGTGATCGAGTTGGGCCGCGTAATTTATCATTTCATAAAAAAGGAAGGGTTTTTTACCAATTTCCATCGAAACATCCTGCACATATTTGCACTTTTCGTTTTTATGTGATATTTTGTCTTGCAGGTATATACAGATTCTCTTTCATTCAGAATGTCAGAATATAGTATAGGGTCACTTTGGGCATAATTTAGAGTTTTGATGTATTTTAAGACCTATAGTAAAATTTTGTGGCGATTTCTAGAATATTTTGGTCTGATCCGACCACATTTGATAGGAGATTTTAAAGATTTGTGGAAAAAGGGACCAAAAGGACCCCTTTTATGACTCGCACGAGGGTTAATTTTTTTAAGACAAATATTCCTTGCATTCTTATCAGTAAAGTTGCCAAAGACATTATACTCCTAAAGTGCAAGGATTCCAAGTGATCTTAACTCAAATATTTCCAAAACTGTAGAAATTGTGGAAGCTTGCACCCCTATTTTAGTTTCTTGGTTTTTTGGCAAAATTGATACCGATATTTCCTTGGTATGTAATGCAAATAGAGATTTCATTTCTTTGGTGACTTATAGTGAAATTTAGCTGAGAACATTTTTGTCTTTGACGCCATTCTTCTAAAATGATGCTTTGTATGCCAATTTTGCCAAAACTTTGATGAAGTACGACATTAACCCTAAAATGTTTTTCTAATTTGCATATTTCTGGAGTTAAGGTAAGATATATAGTTTTGGGGTATTCTAGGACCTATAGTAAAAATTGATGGCGAAAACATTTGTAGAATATTTTGATCCGATAAGATCACATTTTATAGGAGGAGGGACCAAAAAGACCCCTTAAATGACCGCCTGAGGGTTAAATAATATCAAAACCGTAATCAGCGGCCCGAAAAACATAAGAACCAAAGGTTAGGTCAAAATTCATTCATTTTTAGAGTTTTGGCCAGGTTTTTCGGAAAATCGGACACTGTGCAGTCTGTGAAAAATTTCTTAATTTACAAAAAAAAAAAAAAAAAAATACATTTCTATTACTTACTTACTTACCCTGCGTTTACACATGACAGGACAGTTGAGTTCATGTATTGATTGTCAAAAAGCCAACACTTGCCTGTGTGACGTAGGCGTCCAGACAACTGCAAAAACAGTTGTAAAATTATGAATAAAAATCGTCGATTTGTTTTTGTTTTCCGTTCACATATTTTGTTTTTGTTTATGTTCTTTTGTTTTCAACGCATGTGAATTATCGTCTCACTTCTTTTTCACAAAAGTGTCAAAAATTTGTTAACCCGACTGTCTGTGAAAAATGATGGACAGCTGGAAGACAGACGACAAATGTATGTATGTGTTAGTAAATCAGAGTTGTATTTGAAGACACACTGTCTGGTGTAAACGCCTAGTTAGCTGGCCCATTACAGAACATTTGTTCCATAGACCGAACTAAGAAAAGATCTCCAACTCTCTCCTGTTTACTGCTTCGCTTTCTGGAATACCGCGCCTTGACATCTCTTCATCCACTTGTTTGCGCCATATATTCTTTGGCCTGCCAATTCTGCGTGCACCGTCATGCGGCCCGAATTTATACGCCTTTTTAGCGGTTCATCATCGCTCATTCTTATGTTATGGCCTAGCCAACGCAATCGCTGCATCTCGATACGTTTATCTATACTGATGTCGTTGTATAGCTGATACAGCTCGTGGTCCATGCGACGTCGATATTCACCGTCAACGCAGATTGGTCCGCAGATCTTTCGAAGAATTTTTCTCTAAAACACACCAAGCACGCAATGGAGGAATTTACAAACCTGCCATATTTCAGCACTGAGAACTGAAACAGGGTGTCTCCACATATTTTTGGTGGATCACTTACGCAAGAAGGCTATGATTATGCCAGTGCGTCAGCACAACAGAATCTTTGGAGCCGTAGAGAACACCATCCAAATCATGTTCTTGTGGATATGTAATTTTCGCCCAGGCTTGTCAGGAGAGATCTTCATGGTCTAGAGAAAGAGGCACAAATATATAAATGAACAATTTGAGTAATCTCCCGGCAGCGGGTTCTTTCGTACCGGATTGACCTGGAACCACATAATATCCGTGTTCTGGCCCGTGGCCGCCTTATTGTACACATGTTTGTATTTGTATCGTTTTTCTATGTTGGGAGCAGCATATCCCAGAATCCGTGCTCTTCTTTCAGACCGTGCCGGGACAGAGGAAAACCCAGGACCAATTTATTTATGCTCAGTTTGTCACACCTGCTTCCACCACACTCAAACTTCGGTGAGATGCAATAGATGTCGGGATTGGGTGCATCTCAGGGGTTGTTCCGGACTCGTCCTTGCGAGGGACTTTGTTGCTGCATGCTGTGTGAACACTCCCTTCAGTGGGTTGTCGTCATCAGAATACGTGACTCCCCTGTAGTCCCCCTAACAGCAGTCGCACACGCAGCACTTAACACTACCCGTTGTTGTTCCAATCCATGAAAACGCATGCTTTTTGCAATTTTTTTGCAATGGACTCTGAGCTATGATAAAGGCATTAGTGGATTTATTGAGTCGGAAGAATATCCTGATCGCGTCGGTGCAGGAAACCAAGATAGAGTTACTGAACTTATGCATCCCGCCGATAAATAGCTGTACTACAGGTTATAGACCGAACATTAGCCCGCTTTTGGAAGGTCATAACCGTCTGGTCATGAGGAACTTTAAAGTCATCATGAGTGGCGGCATTCGGAAACGAGTGGTAAAGTGCTGGCTGAATATATTAATAGCTTAACATACTGCATGGTCAGTTCGGACGCCCCTACCAGAATTAGGGGAGAGTGTCACAATTAGCCAGATATGAACAACGTGTCACCTAGTCCGACGAATGACGTCGTTTTGCTTGGATCCATAATTGTCCCACCAGCAGACCGATTTCATCACCTCTGAACACCGCACTTACATCAATCGTGGAAAGGCTAATTGGCCTAGTTTCAGAGAGAAAGGAAGTTCCGAGAAATGATCACTGCTGCAGAGCGTGATGAACTTCGTCGTGCCATCCCCAGTAAACCTAGAGTCAAAGAACTGACACTGGAAGTTAACAAGAGGTTAAACCATCTGAAGAGCTGCAACATTGGAGGCGGAATAAGTCCGCCCGGACCCTGGAAATAAGGATTATTGGACATCAGTCACGTTTGGCAACGTTGTGCTGACTGATCAGTAGTAGTGCTCAATCGATCGTTTGTAGAGCTGACCTGGAGTGACAGGTCGAAGAGAAGAGTACTACGTCACATTAGATCTGCTCGTGCCGAGGAGGAACCACCACAATTTACAGTGGATGAAACCCAAAATCATCCAAAGCGTTGGGCCCTAATGGAATCTCCATGGTAATGCTGAAGAATGTGGATGAGACGTTGTCGAGAATCTCACTAAAGCTATCAACCTGTCGGTAGGCAATCACAACGTTTACGAAGTCTGGAAAATGGGCAGAGTGGTCCCGCTACTGAAGCAAGAAAAAAATGCCACCAAAGGTGAATCGTACAGACCGATTTCCCTTTTGTCGTCCGTAGCAAAGACCATTGAGGGTTTAGTCTTTCCCAGAGTCAGAAATATCTATCCAGTTGCCGATCATCAGCATGGGTTCCGTAAACAGCACAACACGACAACAACGCAGTCGAGAGCAAACGGTGCGATAGAACAGTGATGGTGGCGCTTGACTTATCAAAACCCGTTGATACTATCAATCACTCCAAACTGTTTGAGAACATCGAGCAGAAAAATCTGCGGCCGAGTTTGAAACATTGGATAATCAACGTACGATATTTAGGAACAAGAAGTCCAAGACCCGTAGAGTGAAACGGAGAGTAAGGTGATATCTCCGGAACTGTATTCCACCCCCTCAAGACGACATTGAGATCATGACCTACGGCGATGTGTGTACGATCTTGGCGTCAGGTACCTTCCCTGATGTCATTTGTGAAAGGCTGAACTCCTATACCGCCACGATATCTACGGCCACACTGTTCACCACATGGATGGCAGAGGTGAGGACAGAGTTGAATGTCATATTCGATGGTAGCGAAATTCCGACACCAAAATTCTAGGGGTCACATTCGGCACCATGTTCATGTCGCCCACGCATGTAACAGCTATCTTCGACAAGCTGAGATGTAGAAACAAGGTCCTCAAGTTTCTAGTCGGCAGTATTTGGGGTGCAGATAAAGCAACCTTTTTGCCCAAATATAACGCGATAGATCGGTCTGTGTATGCTATGCAGCGCCGGTTTGATCCACGTGATATTCTGTCAGAATGCCACCTTGAGAACTGGAACAGGATGCCTCCTCATGTCTTATGCATGAGTAGACAACAAATTTTCTGGTATAGCAACACAATGGCATGCTTTTGCTGTACTTGCACGGGTGTTACCATGAGAGCCATTCTAATCACCATATGGTGGTGGGGCATTAAGATCCATTTGGTGCAGCCGTCTCAATTCCTGTTGGCATTTTTAACTTTTTTTTAAAAAAGGAACAGTAAAATTGGGGTTTAGAAGCAAATTACTATGCACCTATCTGAAAGGTACTATAATGGGAAGGGGTCTGTCTCATAAAATTATAGAGTAAAAATCTATGAGTTTTTGCAGACCGAAACACTTTAGTTAAGAAATAAAAAAAACAGATTTATTTAAACAGAACATTCACATTAATACCAGAAAGATTGTCTTGTCTTAAAATAAAGAATACAGTATTAACAAACAAATAAAATAGATATGACTAAAACCGGAAGGAAACAACAGCACTTTTAAAAACAGACATAGACTGCAGGAGACGAATAACAAACACAAAATTGCATCATTAAAAAAAGTTCACTGCAATTGCTGTTAAAATTTGTCAGGCGGAAAAATGAAAACAACACTGCATGAGTAAAGAAGGGTGGGACAGAAAAGGAGGAGACTACCATGAATTATAGACATATTCACATGTAGATTCAATCACTTCATCGTAGCATCGTATGCAGTCTCATTTCCTTCGTAGAAATAAATAATAAAAAAAAACGACAGGAAAAACAACAACGACTTAACATTCAACAAAGTTAAACTGAAGATGTTCATCTGAGTAGTAGTGATTGTATGCACGCGCATGCATACATGTGTGTGTGTGGATGAGTGTTTTTCAAGTGGCATAAGGAGGATATTCATATAAGCTAGAAATAGCAACTGCAATAACACCGGCATGGACACAAAAAAGAACAGCAAATGTTTTTAAAGAACTGTCACTGTAAATAAGGTGTTTTGCATATAAATGCAATTTGTCATCTTGAAATTGTCACTTGAGAGTTAAAAACATATTTTTCACTTAGGAAATTGCAAAGGAGCGGAAAAACAAACAACAAAAAACAAAGAGGATAAGCAGAAAAAAAAAACAGAAAATAAATAACACTCCTCACTTAGATAAACAAAACGAAATAGAAAACTGAAACGTTGTATCAACAAGAAACATTTACAACGAATAAAGACAAAAGCCGATAGAAGACACGTGGAAGAAGCAGAGTGGCAGAGGGTGCAATAAGTGTTGATGTTCTTGATGAAAAGCCATGGAGATGTTATAATATTTAAAGTGCTAAATTTATATATGGCAACAAATGGACAAATAGAAGACTTCAAAAAACAGAAAGAACTTTCAAGTAATATGAAAGGAGAAAAGTATTTGTTGTTTATGCGGATGGACATCATCGCTATTGAAGATGCAGTCATATGTTGTTGTTATATGATGTTGTTCAGGCTTATGAAACATAATGTCTTCTGCTCGTCGATAAATATAATAAGCATACACGGAATTCTGAGTGAAAGCGGATATTCTTGCAAAACGTGGTTTTTTGATTTTCTGTATTTTCTGTTGTGTTGATGCTGCTCCTCAGCAAACAATTTCAGTATAATTTCAGATTTTTTTAGACAAACGGTTCCAGAGATATCTTTCCTTGAAAAATTCGATTTCTAACAAAAACTATATGCAAAGAAATAATCATAACTTCTTTAATATTGGTCGAAATATATACATATACAGTGGTGGCCAATACATTTGCAACAAAATTGCACGTTTTAGAAATTTTTATTTGCAATATTTTTATGAAAGTAAAATTAACGTTTTTTTTGCAATTATTTATAGTTCATTGTCTCAAATATAAGAGTATAAAAAGTTTTGACACGTTATACAACAAAAAATTGAAAAAATGTGAAAATACATAACACGTCTTAAAAGTTAATGGTCAAAACATATGCAACTGAACCAAATCAGATGCAAAAATCTTCAATATTTTGTAAAATATAATTTGTTTCTATGATTCAAATCATTTGTATTTGTTTTGGGAAGATTAAAAGTGAATAAAATTTTGAAACTGATATCAGTCATTCGTACTTCTTCGGGGGAGTGACGGGTCGTACGGGAGAAGCATGGATATGGGTCCAAGGGGTCAAAAATAATGGAAATTTCTTCACATTTAAGTTGTCAATTGAATAAAATTCAAAGTTTAGAGTGCAGTTGGATCATTTATTTGCAAAAGCCAGAAGTCTGGGTCTTGAAAAACATATGATAGTAGGGATTTGGTCCATATCAGATTGATGGATACTGATGTATTGAAGTTATAACGGGCGGTAAAAGTTTTAGAAAGTTCATCAAATGATAACTAAACACAAAAATTGAGTATATAGACACTTCCAGAAAAACGAAACGCAGGTAAATAGTATCCGATAAACGTCATCTCGAAATATCTAACTGGATAGTATCCGATAAAAAATCATTCTCAGATCACAATAGGATACTATTCAATATATTTGAAAAAGCAACGCCAATTAAATGCATTCGAAACCCTAAAAGAACTAACTGGGAGATGTTCAATAGGGTTTTGAAAGACAAACTACCCAGCATTCCACACAAAGGCGACACTACGGCGTGTATAGATGAAGCTGTATCTATTTTGGAAAAATCTCTAGATACAGCTTTTAAAGTATCATGCCCATTGACGTGCTCGAAAAAGCGCTATTCACCATAGTGGACATCCGAACTCTCTAAACTGCGTAAACAGTCACGGAAAGCCTTCAACGACAGCTACCAAAGCGGATCCTGGCAGCCATACAATGATAAGCTAAAGGAGTACAAAAAGGCCATAGCTAGAGCAAAAAAGCAATCATGGATTGAATTTTGCGGATCGCTAGACAGCACAAAAGATACTGCCAGACTAAGCAAAGTTATGCAAAAGGGCACTCGAATCCCACATATATAAAGGGAAACAACGGCACATGGTCTGATAACTCATCGACGTGCATATTCGAGAAAAGATGGACAACTCAAACAACATATCTTCCAGTCAACACGCTTACATAAAAGGACGATCGACAGATACAGCCCTACACGAAGTCGTAAGGACTATCGAGAAATCCTTAGAACATAAACAATACACCTTGGCTGCTTTTCTGGATATAGAAGGCGCCTTTAATAACACTATGCAACACTGAAAATGCAAACAACTTCTAGTGTGCATTTTTTGATAGTACATATTTAGACTACAGGTTTTGTCCTGTCAGATCCAGTTCGTATTTTATGTCCGCATCTAAACCGGGCTAAAATTACACTTTTTTGCATTTATCGGGCCTTTATCTCAGAAACGATTAGGAATTTGGCCTTGCTGTCTTAGGCAATATTGTAGCCCTGAACTAGTAGAATTTATTCTTTGAACAGACCATATAGGAAAAACTCCATCTAGGGCATCAAAATCTATAAAATATAGAAAATTTTACATAATTGCTGATATTCTGGTCAGTATCGACTAAACTATTGGGAGTTGAACCAAGTAACCTTTTGCAAAAATCTTCCAAATAATGTTCTCAACAATTCTTTAGAACATTCTGAAACTCTAAAATGCTTACTTCATGTTGTCTCAGCGGTATTTTGTATCATATCTTTTACAACACCTATTTCAAACACAGTTCACACCAACAGTTTATTCTCGCATTTCGGATTTCACTACATTATTGACATTTTTATAAATGGTCGTTAAAAAAGTACTGAAAATAGAGGCATAGAGGCATTTTACAACAATGACATGTTCTGAAGAGTTGTGTATTACATTCCAGGGAATATTTTTGCAAAAGAAAATATTCAGAAAAAATTACGGGTTTATTCTTGTTCTTATCTACAAATTTGCTTCAGAGGTCAGAAGAAGATTCGCATTTGTTTTAGAGATATAGCCCTGAATTTCTTTAAAAACTCAATATTTAACCAGGTTTAGATGGGGCCATAAAAGCCGAGCTGGATCTGACACAACAAAACCCAACTAGGCTTTCTTGTCGTTTGGGTCTGTACTTTCAAAAAATCCTCAGTTCGAATTGTTTGCACAAGATCGCCTTAAAAATGTTGCACAGTGTAATGTCAGTATCGCAGCAATAAAATAAGCTCTAGATAACTTCGGCGTGGAATCATTCATAGGTAGATGGATTACCACCATGCTGCAAAGTAGAGTTATTACTGCCTCACTGGGAAACAATACGCTGTCAAAGCACGTAAATAGAGGAACTCCACAGGGAGGAGTTATATCGCCACTGCTTTGGCTACTTGTCATTAATGAAGTCCTTATCAAACTTGACCATATGGGTAATAGGATGGTTGCTTATGAGGACGATGTGGTAATACTCGTCTTTGGTTTATTCCCGTCCGTGATAACTGATATCATGAAATGGGCCCTGAAGTCACTAGATACTTGGGCTACAAGCTTTGGCCTAGGTGTGAACCCAGGAAAAACTGAGATGGTGCTATTCACCACAAATACCAAATATTCAATCCCCAATCTACCACGACTAAGAGGTCAAGAAATTCCTCTATCAGATCACATGTCGCAAAATGTTTGGGAGCCGTTGGGGCCTTAAACCAAAAATGGTGTTATAGATGTACACAAGCATAATAAGACCAATCCTCACATATGGTGCATTAGTATGGTGGTCAACAGTGGAAAAGGAAACTACACAGAAAAAACTATATAGTATACAAAGATCTGCATGCATCGGGGTGACATGGGGCAATTCGGACATGTACGGCTGATGCACATTCTGACAATAGACATACACATCAAAGCAATTGCAACATGTAATGCGGAAAGGCTGCGGGCTCTAGGTATATGGAGCGATAGAGCCTATGGACATGCATGCGTGCTTCACAAACTACCAAAAGAAATAGCAACTACTGCTTTTGAAGTCAAATTTCCAAGCAGGAAAGAATGGAATAATGGATTACCACTGACAGGCCATGACATCAAGGTATACACAGATGGCTCCAAAATGAAATGTGGAGTCGGATCTGGTGTCTTCTCAGATGATGTAAACATATCTACATCCATAAGGCTACCTGACGATTGCAGTGTTTTTCAGGCGGAGATACTGGCCATAAAGGAAGCTTGTATTATTCTCTTAAAAATCCACACACCAAACTCAAACGACAGTCAAGCGGCGCTCCTTGCACTAAAATCTAACTCTGTCACATCAAAGGTAGTGAAAGATTATAAAGAAGAACTTGCTAAACTAGGGCGACTGGCAAGAGTAACTCTCACCTGGATCCCATGCCATAAGGGACTTGATGGGAATGAAACGAACTCCCAAAGGCGTCAGTCGCAACACCAATGGGAGTATTTAAAGGCGATACCTATCTATCATTGACCGAGAGTAGATGGGACAAAACGGAAACATGCCGAATATCAAAATCTACATGGCCTCAATACAACGCCAAACGCACAAAGTTCCTAATCAGCCAAAATCGACGGAACCTGGCAAGACTTATTGCAGTGTTAACCTGTCACTGGGCTATTGGTAACCACGCAAAGCGTTTAAATATACCACACAACGACTACCGTCGCAGCTGCGGAGATGGAGAAGAGGAGGAAACTGTGGAGCACCTCCTCTATTCCTGCCCTGCACTAATGCAACGACGACTTAAAGCTATAGGACGACCGTTCCTTCATAATATCGCCGAGATAGCCGAAGTAGGTCCTTCTGCGATTTCTCAACTCATCAGGTTAGATTTAACTGCCAATTGAATACTACAAAATAACAATCCTTGAACCAGTGGTGTGGTTTTCAAAACGGTATTCCTTATATACTAATTGAGGCTATAAAGTATAGCCACCACGTGAACCAACCAACCAACCAACCATTTGATGAGCTTTCTAAAACTTTTCAAGTTTATAGAATCCAAAATTTCCAATGATACCGCCCGTTATAACTTCAACACATCACTATCAATCATTCTGATGTGGACCAAGCCCCTACGATCATATGTTTTTCAAGACCCAGACTTCTGGCATTCGCAAATAAATGATCCAACTGCACTCTAAACTTTGAATTTCATTAAATTGAGAACTGTAATAACAGAGTTCTGTCATCTGACAACGTACATCAACACGATGGACACAAATGGAAAGGTCGAAAGTTCCTCTTCCAAATATAACATAGGTGGGTAAAATGTGTCTTCCAGGAATAAAGATATAGTCATTATAATAACAATTTTACCAAATCTCACGCAAAATTGTTGGTCCATTCAACCCACAAAATATTATCTGAATGCAAGCTTCTTCTAGTCGTAAACCTAATCTTACTTAAAATTTTACGCCTATCAGAATATTATTGCGACATACAGAGCGGTTACAAAATAGGATAAAAATGTTGTTTTTGGTCCATTTTATCCCTTTAATTATTTGCGATCATCACCAACAACTATAGGGTCTGGTCTAAACACGACCTGCATACAAAATCTTGTGACGATTGGACCATACTTGCGGCCTGGAGTTTTATTGCAATTTTTAATGAATGGACGGACACACATCTCAAAATCGCTTTATCTCGTCAAGATATGAATTTTGGTACACCACAAGGGGGTTCCACTACGAATATTTCGCGGTGTTACATGAATTTTCGGAACACAATCTTATAACACCCTTTCCACATTGAATTATACTTGCATTGCAATGTATGATAGTAAAAATTTTCAGTCGGCTTTGCCGACAAAGATATACCCTCAGCCTATGTGAATTGAAACTTTCATCTACAGACAGATCAATACAATTGTTATACTTTTGTGGGGGAGGTACCATAAGGAGAAGCTCGATATCGGCTATTTTAGAAGTTAAACTAAATTTTGACAAAATATTAGAAGAGCCAACGTTTGAACTAATTTGGTTGCCCCGTTCAAGGGATAACGTGCATACCATTTCAGTGCAAACCATTTCGAACTGAAACTAAGTTTGGACACCTTTTGGGCTGTTTTCTCAAGAAGTATGGATATGCCCCTGAAAAAACATTTACCCTCGTAATTGATGCAGCGAATGCAAGTTGCTTCAACAGAAATCAAAGTGATTCGAGAGAAGGTCTTAAAGTGAACTTATCCGAATTTTTGTGTGGGAGGTACCCTGATATAAATACATATGCACAGTGGATGCGCCCAACGACAAAAATTAAAAAAATGCATGGCATCGTTGTAAAAATTTAAAAATCCAAATCGCTTCAAAACTCTCCAATTTTTTCGAAACTCAACTTATTTTTCCCATTTTTCGCGGTTCTTAAGAAGAAAAAGCCTCACAAACATTACTAATTTTCAAGAAAAAATTGTATTTAAAAATGAGAAAAGATGGTTATATTCTAAGCAAATTTATGAAACAAAGGTCTATTCTTAACGCCTTAACTTAAGTTGAATCATTTAGTAAATTGTCTTAGGATCATTTTTCTACTTATGAAAATTCCTCCAAATTGCAAGGGTTGCCATATATTTTGGCTATAATATCGGTCAAAATGAAAATATGAAAATTCCTCCAAATTGCAAGGGTTGCCATATATTTTGGCTATAATATCGGTCAAAATGAAAATATTTAATTAATTTTCTCGTTTAGAGTTAAGCTTGATTATCGGAAATTTTTTGCAAGTGAAAAAGGAAAGCCAAGGACTCGAACACACAGTCACCAATTCGCCCTAACAGGCAAAATTTCAAAAAATGAAAATATTTAATATAGATGGATTTCCTTAAAGTTTAAAGAATGGCCACTAGTACCAAATTGAAGCCTAGCGCCTGTAGATTTCAAAACGGTATAGACTGTTTGAGGAAATTTGCGGTTTTGAGAGTTATGACCAAAATTTTAGTTGCTGAATTTATACATTTTGGAATATTTTTAAGTAATTTCACTATCCTTTCTTACATTTAGTTTCAATATAATGCTTTTTGTTACAGCTCATGGTAACTTCGAGCTGTAATGAAAACTCGCGAAAGAAAAAAGATTTGGGGGTATTCACTTTAACAAATAACTTATTTTATTTTTGGGACACCCTAATGTTGGGCCACGCTAAAAAGTGGGGATTTTCTCCGCACTGAGAACCAAAAATACATTATTACAAGTAATTCTGCAGACAAGTGTGGTTAAATCTTATAAAGTAGCAAAAAAGATGCTAACCCTATATGGAGCCTGTGGCCAAAGTGGACCGATATGACATTCCTTTTTAAGATGGTGTTCTGAAGTCTGAATTCATTATAAGAACATATTCGCTTATAATATTTGGTTGACATCTGCCTAAATAAATCGATATAAACATCATATAGGGAGTATACCTAATAATGGACCAATACTGAATATTTTTTGCAGGGAGGTTTACTATGCATTGAAAACTTTTGGTACCGGATTACAGTAAATTCGGTTGAAAAATGTGTTGGTAACAGTAAAATACTTCAATTCAGAATGATTCATTATATGGCAACCACGCGAAATTTTGGCCCTAGGACCCCAATATTTTACTTAGAGAGTTTTTAGGCCACTATGACCCATTGATAACAATATCAGTTCGATATATTATTTAGAATTATTTTTGTCACACCTTCCTATGCAAGTGCCAGCTACAAAATAAAAAAATAATTACACATATTGCAAATATAACTTGTTAAAAATAATTTTTACCTTAAATCACAAATAATCTAAAAGAAATGCATTCGTATAAATTGGAAAACTAATTTTGGACATCAACAGTGACAATGTTGGCATTCCAACGTATCTACATATCCATCCATCCACAATATCGCACCAATCCCATTATATTTAGTGAGGGTATAAAAAATGCAAGAATCTGCACTTGTTTAAGATGATTCCGGAGGTATAGAACTTCAACTACTTTTGTTGAAGTAAACATAAAGCCAAATTAATTATGAAACAAATTGCATTTTTTTTTTAAATTTCGACCCCTTAATTCTGATAAACTATAAACATAAAGTGTAGAGTGATAATAGGAAAAGGGGCAACCACATATCTAGTATGCATTTTTGCTAGGTTAAAAGCATTCCAGGGATACTATCAAGCCAATAAGGACAGAAATAAGCATAGCACATTTCTACTATTATGAACCGTTATTACCATCGGTTCTTCTATTCATTTTCACTGTCATTGTCTTGTAAACAACATAAATTTATATCGTTGTCAACGCAATGAAAATTACTTTATGATGGAGACTATGCGTTGAGGTTTGTTAAATACGAGGCGCCAAAGCAATTTTAAAGCAGAAAATATGGAATCAGAATATCTTATCCAACAATGTAGTAATCGATATGAAGCATAAAAGCGAAACATGGAACGATGGGCTTCTTAAGAACCTGTATGTGAGATAATGAAAAGAAGCAAACGCAGTATGGATTGTTCTCAGAACATTACTGTTGCAGGGACATACGCAGGGGGTTATGACCTATAGAAGGTCGGCCATTCAGAGTTCTGTTAACAACTTTTGACAACAAACATAATAGATTTTATATTATTGTTATTTGAGTTTCTTTGTATTTTAAATCACAATAATGTTTTTGACAACAAACATAACAATCAGGTGGGCTTAGTGTCGAACTGTACAAACTGTGGTTATGACTTTTCGAATTTTTTTTAAAAAATGATTTCTTGTAGCACGGATGAATGAACTTTTGCCTATTAATTACTAAAATAACGTTTATTTCATTGAAATATAAAAAAAAACATTTCGTTTTTAAGAAAACATTGTACGAATGAATAAACTTTTGCCTACTAATAACTAAAATAACGTTTATTCCATTCGAATATTAAAAAGTTCATCCACAAACTACCTTGAAAAAATATTGATTTTTTTGTTTTTCTAAAAAAATATATCGTTGAAATAAGCATTTACGACAGTTTTAAGATTCTCTGAATTAAAGAAAATTAGTGAGAAACAAATGTTATGTCAGTTTGGTTATCTCATGTGGCATTAAAGTTTATTTTCAATCATATATCTGCTTACAGTTACATAAAAAAATTGTCCATAATTCTGATATATTCAAATTTTAAAATCATTTTGTGCGTGAGGAATTAACCGAATCACCTTTCAATTAAGATTTTATGTAATGTTATGTATAAACTCATCACGCTATGATACAGGGAAATGAGGTTGTAGAAAATTCATAACCCTAATTTTCGGCCTTTAGGCTAACGAAGTTATATGCACTAGGGTTATGACTTTTTTACAACCTCATATCCCTGTATCATAGCGTGATGATTTTTGCCATAAGATTACAAAAAATCTTAATTATAAGGTGATTCGGTGAAAAAACCTCACGCACAATATGATTTTAAAATTTGAATTTATCAAAATTATGGACAATTTTTTGAAGTCACTGAAAACAGATATATAATTGAAAATAAACTTTAGAGCCACATGAGATAATTAAAATGACATAAAATTTATTTCTCACTATTTTTCTTCAATTCTAAGAATCGTAAAAATGTCGTAAACGCTTTTATTCAAAAATATAATTTTTTAACAAAAAACAAAAAATTTAAAATTTTTTCAAAGTGACTTTTTTCGCGACTTTTTCAATATTTGAATGAAATAAACGTTATTATAGTTATTGGTAGGCTTATATTTATTCATTCGTGCAACAAAAAATAATTTTTTGAAAAAAAATTTTTTTTTCATTTCATATATTTTTTCAAAAAATCATTTTTTTAAAATCGATTTGTGCATGAACTGTTTTTATATTTCAAGGGAATAAACGATAGCATAGTGATTAATAGGCAAAAGTTCATTCATCCCTGCTACAGGAAATCATTTTTGACAAAAAATGTCAAAAAGTCATAACCCTAATATGCACTTTTATACAATAAAAATGTGCACCAATATAATGGTTTTAGACTCCACATATGTTTATGTAGTATTTTGCCCAAAATTAATTTAAGTCATAAATTAAGTCATATCATCCTCTCCTACTCCAGAAAAGTTAAATTTTTTGATAAAATAGTGCGCACGAAAATTCTCGAAGGGGGTACTCGATTTGGTCCAACATGTGCACATCGCAATATTTCTTCCAGACATAGATTGATTATAAAAATCCACTCCTTCAAGTGTCTTCGATACAACATTTTAATTATCCTTTCTCCGAAACTGTGCTCATAGTAAAATTACTTCCAACGTACATCGAGTTCCAAGAGGGTCTGTATGCGACAACATAGGTGCATTTAAGGGCTGTTCGAGGATCCTTTGGTATTTTGACCAAAGGTACTCCTTTTGGTCTTGTTTACAGCGATATTCTATCCATGCTTCCTCACATAATGGTCCAAAATTCTAAATCCTACGGTAACCAACTAAAATGACTGATGGGCCGATAACTATGGCAAGGAGTTGCTATCAATATAAGATCCACTTACCAAATGGAATATGTCGATCCATTCTAAAAGGTCAATACTTTAATTCAAATCATATTTATTAGCAAAGCGAAATCATTTATTCATAACGTCCACTATCGTTAAGACAAATAGCTCGAATATTTTGATATTTTTTCGGCAAGTTCATACATCCAAAAAGTCCAAACATTTCTGAAAACTCCCTGAATACATAATTTCGTCTATGGATAAAAGTCTCAATTCACACAGGCTCCCGAATTTGCAAGAGTTTGCTTTATAAGAAATTCAAATTTTTAACGCATTTAGGCACAAGTGATAAATCGGTGTAGCCTGAGTACATGTATCGAAAATAATGAACAATAATGATTTTTTCCGACTTATATTATTTTGTCAGCACGTAGCTAAAATTTTGTCGATGTTCGACCATGTTTTGGCGAAGCTCAAATATTTCGTAGTGTCAAACAGTACTGCGAGCAGGATTCGGAGTCCATGTGTCGCAGTCTGTATCGCCCGACTACGGATAAAACGTCGTCTTTTATTCTTAACGTAAACTTCTGAATTTTTAGTTGGATTGCACCGACTCTAACACATCTGATAAAAAAGTAAAGTTTTCGCATTTTTTAGGACATAAACGAATATTATTTTCGTAAGTTACACAATAGGTGGATGTCCAACCAATTTTGGAAAGAAAGGAATAGTATACAATTGTCGATTGGAAATATTTATTCTTCTTTGTAGGTATTTAATTCATTGAAGTCGCGCTGAGGATTTAAATAAAGCCATGCGGAGTCCATTCAGAGAATAGAGAAACAAATACTGAGTTTAGTGATTACTGTATACCTAATACCATAAAGAGGATTATAAGATTAATATTCTTATCAGAATGTGGATAGTTAGCCCTCGTTTTCAAAGAAAACTTCTTGAAAAACGGGGCTAAAGTTAAATGTGTGATATATTAATATGTACTTTAAAGAAGAAAAAAGGGAAGAATTTTATATACCCTACATCACATTAAAACCCTGTATTCTCGAAATATTTAAGAATATTTATGTAGCATCCCATAAAAAGGTGGATCTATTTTAACCACTTTCTGCATGAAGGTTCTCCAACCAAAATGTATTCCAAAATCCATATTAAATCCGTTATTCTTCAATATGTATTCGGATAAGATCTCTGAAATACTGACAACCTTGCGATACGGAAAACGTGGACATACCTATATTGGCAATTCTCTGTGGGAGTAAAAACACAAAATGTCAAATAACAACTAATGTGGTTGCAAAATTCTGGATTATACAAAACGTGAACCTATATGGGTAATTTTCTTTTGAAAGAATTTTTAGCTATTTCGACCCAGATCTGCGAAAATGTAGAGAATTGTTTTCAAATTTTAAAAATACCAAAAATCAAGCGGAATTTTATGTTGATGGAACGTGTCTGATATGGTTCTATTCTAAATATCCAAAGACAAATATGTTGGTGCCCGGGCATAACTCCCAAAATTCGTTGGGAGTTATGTCCGTGAAGCAAACGGACATAACACCCAAAAAAATCGCGGACATAGCTCCCAACGATTTGTTTCTTAATTTATAAATTATTTCTTTGCTTAATTTTGAAATTTATAGTTATACATTCTTTTAAATTTTAGAGTAGAAGTTAGAATGTAAGCGGAATTATACATTTGAGAAAGCCTAAGTGCCAACCAATACCGAACACGGTGTGCCTTAACAAATTTAAATGGAAGGTGCTTACACCTCGGAAGTTTTTGCTGATTCTGAAACTACAATGCTCATAGATGAGAAATATCAAGAAACAAAAAAATCGCCGGAGCGATTTTAAAATAAATCGCGATTTAAGTTGACATTTTTAGGGGTTCATTAGGTTTTTACGATTTAGCTTGCAAACCGCGAGCCCTATGTAAACGGGTCTAAAGAAAATGTTGTAGCGGAGAAAATTCTCCACAAGATTGGCCTTTATGATATTTTCGTAGGATTTACCGTTTTTTAGATATAGAATTTCAAATTGAGACAATGCACTGACTGTATCGCCTCCTTATAAAACAATGTCATTACTGCAATTTCCCAAATTAAACTTATATATCTGGAAAATGGTACAACCTAGAAAAAAATAAATCATCCAATTTTCACTATTTTCTTTAGTTCCATTTTGATATGACTTGCAGTTTCCAAGCAAAATCTTGAAGACTTAAGATAAAAACCTAAAAATTTGAATTGAACCTCTATATCTCAAAAATGGTAAAACCTTCGAAAAAACCTGAAGGTCAGTCTTATAGAGAATTTTCACAGCTACAACATTTTCTTCAGACTCATTTCGATACGACTTGCGGTTTCCAAGCAAAATCGTGAAAACCTAGAAAATCCCTAAAATTGTGAATTTTGATCGCGATTTATTTTAAAGTCCCTCCGGCGATTTTTTCATTTTTTTTATTTTTCTTATCTATGAACATTGCTGTTTCACAATCCGCAAAAACATCCCATGTGTAAGCGGTTTCCATTAAAAGTTAGTTAAGGGGTACTGTGCATAATATCCCAGCGAAATGTTTGATGCCAAAGATGTCATTCAATCATGGGTGAAAGTGAGCTGGCATGTCATCTTTTTAGCATCTTCATCGATGAATTTTATATGAGCGTGGACCCCAAAAGATGCTATTCATTTTTGGATCCAAACCATATCATTTACACCAATGCTTTGACATGTCATTTTCACCAATGCTTTGGCATGTCATTTTCACCAATCCTTTGCAATGACATTTTAATTACGACGAGAATTTCAACAACGTTCGTTGTGATTTCGAGTCTCCGACATCAAACCTATTGTAAATAATTAATCTAATATATTTAGAAAAAATTGTATAAATAAAACATAAAATTCATCTCTATTGGATCGATGGAATGGGTTCAAGTGCTGATGAAAAGATCGGATCTTTCACGACTTCTTTTGCATTGGTTCAAATGCTAATGAAAAGATCGGATCTTTCACGAATTGGTTTGAACCAATGTAAAAGATGTCATGAAATAACGTCATCGCATGGTACCCCTTCCTTCAAATTTTGCTGGGATTGTTTTATAAGGGGACGATACAGTCAGTGCATTGTCCCAATTTGAACTTCCATATCTCAAAAACGGTAAAACCTATGAAAATATCATAAAGGCCAATCTTGTGGAGAATTTTCTCTGCTACAACATTTTCTTTAGACCCATTTACATACAACTCGCGGTTTCCAAGCTAAGTCGTGAAAACCTAAAGAACCCCTAAAAATGTTAACTTAAATCGCGAATTATTTGAAAATCCCTCCGGCGATTTTTTTTGTTTCTTGATATTTCTCATCTATCAGCATTGTAGTTTCAGAATTAGCAAAAACTTCCGAGGTGTAAGCACCTTCCATTTAAATTTGTTAAGGCACACCGTGCGAAGTATCCACAAAATCCTCCTGAATTCATAAAATTATTTAAAAACGAAATTATGCCCGAAATTATGTAAGTAGCAGTTAGCAGAAGTTTTAAATTGTAAAAATATTTGTTAAGAAAATCGCGCTATTTTTTCAAAAATATTTTCGTTTTTCAGAAAGTATTTGAATACTTGTACAAACACTTTTTATCTTCTTAAATTATGAACATATTTTTGTAAAAATCGCTCGATTTTTTTTCAAAAATATTTTCGACTTTTTATCTCCCTAAATAGTGAAAATATTTTTAATACAAAAAAATTGTATTTTATTAAATTGTGAAAATATTTTTGTAAAAAATCGCTAATATTTTTACAAAAACTTTTTATCTTCTTAAATTGTGAAAATATTTTTGTAAAAAATTGCGCGATTTTTTCCTTAGGTACCTCCCCCACAAAAGTTCAACATTTGTGTCTCAGTGCAGTTTAGGGTCCGGTCTGGAGGTACCTAAGGAGAAGACCGATATGATGGGCCATTTTTTAATGTAAATTGGTTGGCCCGTTCAGGAGATGTCGTGCATACCATTGTAGTGACATTTTTTTTAAATATTGGGGGGAAGTACTGGAAATTGGGAACCGGAACTGGGAACCGGTATCATCGAACTGAAACTAAGTTTGCACAAAATATAACGAAGCCCAAATTTTGGACCACATTTTTTGATCAGTACGAGAGTTTTCGTGCTCTCCAGCCACTACATATGGTGACATAGGGGTTCTCTACACCTTTCGGACTGTTTCTTCAAGAAGTATTGACTTGTCCCTGAAAAATATTTTGCCGTCGTATTTGAAGCATCGAATGCAAGTTGCTTCAGCAAAAATCAAAGTGATCCGAGAGAAGGTCTTAAAGTGAACCTATCCGAATTTTGTGTGGGAGTTACCGGAAGGAGTGGAAAAATATAGTCCATATTCGTCCCTGATCTATATCTGGTAGATATATTAGGGTGTGTAAAGTATGGACCAAATCGGTCTCTCACTTCAAGAGTTATCATTTGCACAATTTTTCCGAACATTTTTGAATTTTTGTGGGGGAAGTACCTGAAATAGTGGACTAATATCGGCAGATCCTTTCGAGAGTTATATTGAGCTCCAACCACTACACATGGTGTCATAGGAGTTTTTTGCATCTTACGGGCTATTTTCTCAGGTAGTGTGGACTTGCCCCTGATGAAACTGTCGTATAGAAGGCTCCGAACACAACTTGTTATAACAAAAATCAAAGCGATTTGAGAGCAGGTCCTAAAGTGAACTTTTCCGAAATTTTGTGTGGGAGGTACCCGACGGAGTTGACCGATAGAGTCCATATTGGAACCTCATTTATGTCTGATAGAAATTCCACGATGTGTAAAGTATGGACCAAATCGGTTACTACCTTTAAGAGTTATCGTTCGCACAAATTTTCCGAACATTTTCGAACTTTTGTGGGGGAGGTACCTGAAGGAGTGCACCGATATGGCCCACCTTCGAACTTTAACTAAGTTTGGAGAAAATATTACTTACTTACTTACTTAGCTGGCCCATTACATAACATTTGTTCCATAGACCTAACTAAGAAAAGATCTCAAATTCTCTCTGTTTTTCGCTTCGCTTTCTGGCGCGGGCCTTCTCATTTCTTCATCCACTTGTATGCTCCATCGAAGCTTGGCCTGCCGATTCTGCGTGCACCGCCATGTGACATGTATTCATACGCCTTTTTAAAGGGTTCATCATCGCTCATTCTTATGATATGGCCTAGCCAACGCAATCGTTGCATCTCGATACGTTTAACTATATTCATGTCTTATATAGCTCGTGGTTCATACGACGTCGATATTCACCGTCAACGCAAATCGGTCCGTAGATCTTTCGAAGAATTTTCCTCTCAAACACACCAAGTACTGCCTTATCTGCTTGCGCAAGTACACATGTTTCGGAGCCATACATTAGCACGGGTAGTATCAGCGTTTTGTATAGTGTTATTTTTTTTGACGAGATGTAGCTTTGTTTTTAAATTGCTTACTTAAACCATAGTAGCATCTGTTGGCCAATACAATTCTTCTTCTTATTTCGCAACTGATGTTGTTTGTTGTGTTTATGGCAGTGCCGAGGTAAACGAAGTCTTTAACTACCTCAAAATTATATGTACCAACCTCCACAAATGGTCCGAGCTCTATGGACGCTTTGCGCGTCGACACCATCAATTTGGTCTTTTCGCCGTTTACCGCCAGATCCACTTTCGCAGATTCTGCTTCGACCTTCTTAAATGTAACAGTTAGTTCCTTTACTGATCGTCCCATGATGTCTATGTCATCAGCATAAGCAAGTAACATGTGGCTATTGGTGTAAATTGTGCCATTTCTTTTGACATTTGCATCTCGTATTACCTTTTCCAGGAAAATGTTGAATAGGTCACACGAAAGGCTGTCTCCTCGTCTAAAACCTCTTTTGGTACTGAACTGTATCAGTTAAAGTCATCTTACATAGCCGGATGAGCTTTGCGGGGATACCAAATTCAGACATTGCATGGAATACCTTTGATCGGAGGGGACTGTCGAATGCTGCTTTATAATCGACAAAAAGGTGATATGTGTCGATTAGCATCTCTTGGGTCTTCTCCAGGATTTGCCGCAGGGTAAATATCTGGTCAATAGTGGACTTGTAAGGTTTAAAGCCACATTAGTATGGTCCAGATTGGTATAGTTGGAGCATATCTCCTTTCTTGTGGATGGGACACAGGATGCTCAGGTTCCAATCGTCGGGCGGTATCTTGGCCGGGCGGTATACATTCTATACCATCTTCTGGGATTGGATTTGTGGTATCATCGTCTTCGCTACTATTGGATACCAGCAGATCCAATCTATCAATTACCAGATTACCTTGCTGGTCTCTACAGGAGGATGTGCCTGTACCAAAGCCATCTGTTTGATGTTTCAGTCTTTGGTAGAATTTTCGGACTTCATTCTGGCTCCTGTACATCCCGCTTTTTCATTTCTCTCCTTTTCTTGCGGAAAAGACGTTTCTCTTCTCTCCTTTTCTCCCGATATCTCTCTCGTGCGCTACGCATTGCTACTGATTGTAAAGTAGCTCTATATGCCGCATTTTTCTCTTCGGTAGCAGCACGACACTCCTGGTCATACCATGAATTCCTTTGTGGAGGTCTCTGGTATCCAAGTATGGATTTTGCGGCTGTTTGCATGGAGTGGGCAATTTTTGCCATTGTGTTGTTATGTTATCGGGACAAGGAGTGCTCTCATTAAGCAATTGGACTAGTTGAGTGGAATATGCTGTGGCTATCTGTTGTGTCTGCAGCCTATCGATGTCCAACTTCCGCGTTGTGTCTGTTCATGCTTTATTTGCAACGTTCAGACGGGTACGTACCTTTGCTGCAACAAGGTATTGGTCCGAATCAATGTTTGCGCCTCGGAACGATCGTACATCCAACACGCTCGATGAATGTCTTCCATCTATCACAACATGATCAATTTGATTATTTGTTCTTTGATCTGGAGACAGCCAGGTGCCCTTATGAATATCGACATGATTAAATCTGGTATTGCTAACTATCATGTTTTTTTAAATATTACGATACCCAAAATTTGTTCGAATCGGTTGATCCGTCCGGGAGTTATCTTGCGCACCTGCCAGCCAGACAGACAGACGGACGGACATTGGTAAATCGACTCCAAATTGTCTGAAACGGATTTCGTTCAAACATACTTGGGGTCTAAAACCATTATTTCGATGAGGCACATTTTGCCCGTATAAAAGTGTATATACCCTCGTTAGCATAAATGCTGAGGGTATACAAACGACATCCATTACCCTGAGTAGAAAACAGTTAGCCGACACAAATAGTTTGCCCTCTACCCTGTTTGAAATTAAAATATTAATGAAAGTCTGCGACTTCCTTCGACGACCGTCTGGCAATGAATGAATGTCCTTCATCATTTCCCATTTAGGTATTTTTCACCATTGTTCGATTCACTCCTTTTTTGCCTGGCTTATGACAAATGACTTGCTGCGGCAAGGACAAGGTTCTGCTTTTGGTGTTGTTGCGCTGCTGCTTCTTTGCATTAATAAATTCTATGAATTATTGTCGTCTGTTAAATGCAAAAGTTGTACCCCTTCTATATGCATATATACACTAGTTGTGTTGCTTTCATTAGGTAGACGTGTATTAGTGTAGGACCGGAAAAAAATTCTTTTAAAGAAGTTCCTAGAAAGGGCTTGTCTAAAATATTCTATTATCAAAAAATAAAAATCCAAACGTTTAAAACAAATGTTGCAGGTGTTTTGTTGAGAGATAAAAAAAATCACAGCTGATAATTATGATATTTTTAGGGATAGAACCACAACATTTTGGTATATAAAGACTTATTTTTCGACTAATGAGCATATATTTTTATCCGAATAAATGTCTTATAGTTACCCTAAAATTCTAAACTATATAAAAATAAAAATGCCCTGTACTATTTTTAAGTAAATATTTCAAATAAGTATCTCGAACCTCTCTAATATTTGAAAAAAAAAATAATTTTCAATCATAATTTATTATACACAATAAGTACAACTTTCCTTCTAATAATTTTTATGCTAAACGCTTCGTATAGCCAACCCTTGTGGCTAACTCAGCGAAGTATTTCCCTATATTTTATTCATATCGGAGTCGTACAATAAATAAACGTGGAAAACAGTCGTCACCCTCTCACTCACACACACATCAATCGCTTCAAGTGCACATTGGCACTTGAAGGAAGCTTTCTGCCCATTGTTATAGAGACTCGCTACTCACAGCCAAGGTAAATACTTTTTTCCCGGACACTCATTATTATTGCAGCTAAGGGTACGGCGCAGGCACAAAGCAAAAGTGACGATAAAAAGTATTTTCTCGCCCTTTACTTTTAATTCGCCTGCATTGAATTCGATTTAAGTGCTAATAATTTGCTAATTACTATTCACTATGCCACGGGGTATAAGAGCTTGTCAACTTTTGTGTGTTTTTGTGGAGGTCGAGGGTGGTTGGTGGTGGTAGTCCTCTTGAGAGCAGTTGAGTTTTCCAATTAAATTTATTGATATATTGCGGCGGCGGGATATTTGTGCATTATTAACAAATTTTTAATCATTATAATTTTAAAATAAGCTCACCTGGAGGGAAGGTCAGTACATAAAGTTGTATGTTCAAGGGGTGGGCGAATCGTTTGATCCCACGTTTCTTTAACATTTTGTACTTTGTGAAATTTTATATGAAATTCGGCTGGTAAATAGGATTATTAAGGATAAAAATGTTAATGCTGCAGGGAAATGATTACACAACAGAGGCAATAAGACAAATAGCTTTTAAATAGTGAAACAGATGAAGCTGAAAAGTCCACAGAAAAACATAAAACAATAATTATTAGACAGCGGAATCCTATGCAAATGCATATATGGTTAGGATGGTCGTAGAGAAAATCTGATTTATCAGAAACTCGTTTCATCACGAAATAAAAGGAATTAGGCCCAGGAATTTTTGCATATTTTGAATATCGTGCCTATTTTGACATATTTTTATATATTTGCCATATCTACATATATATATATATAAATGAGCTTGGTGATAAGTGATTGACTGACTGACTGACTCATCATCAACGCCCAGCCAAAACGGCTAAAGCTAGGAGCTTGAAATTTTACCAGTGGGTCACTGTTGATGCAAATGTGCGAGATAAGGCCGGGTTTTAGAAAATTCGTCCTGGAACCACAAAAAATAACAACAACAAAAATCCTTATTTTTCATTAATATTACGTACTTATTCACTTAGTTGGCCCTCTGCAAGACATGTGTCAAATTAACACTGCTATAACATCTTGATACCGTAAACGATCACACATAATTTCAAATTTTGTAGTTTACTTCTAGGCGCACTTAATTTATCGTAAACCACTAAATAATAGAAAGACAAGACATTTGTTATCCTCCGTTGCAACAGATGTCGCAGTTGGTGATCATGGTATAAACATCAATTAAAAGATTTTCATTCGTTAAAATCCAGTTAGAAAAAATTATTACAAACGATGCATTTGTAAAAATTTAGATTTTCAATTTAAAATTAAAACAAAAATTCTTTCAATAAATAATGTTGGGTTTGTTGAACAAATGAGTTGCTGTTGATGACAACATTAGGGGAATAAATTCAGAAATCGGCCAGAAATAACAACAACTAAAAACTGTATGGACCTGACTTTTTGGTAATAACTAAATGTTTGCAAATCAATGAAAGTGCAATAAAATTGTGCATATTACCACGATTTATTTGCAATTAAGAATTTTATCGTATATATCTGTAATTTGAAGAAATCCCTAAATAATTAATGAAATCAATATTAGGCCCCAGGAATATAGGAGTATAGGAATTTGGTATGGAAATCAAGGTTGGGAAGTGGTGCTTCTAAAATGAAATGGTTTGGAAAATTACCAATCATGTGTACGAAAAGTACTAAATGGTACTAAATTTAGTACAATTTAGATTTGGGTGAACGTAAAGAGCTGGAAACCTGAAATTTGGAATTAAGGTTACTGTTGTATGTAGGATTGAGATATGAGGGTAGTTTTGGAAATTCGTGCTTATGTGTACGAAAAGTACTAAATAGTACTAAATTTGTTACAATAGGGATTTGGGTGAACGGATAGAGCTGGAATCCTGATATTTGGAATTGAGATTACTGTTGGAGTGTAGGATTGAAGAACTTTTGGAAATTCGTACTTATGTGTATGAAAAGTACTAAATGGTACTAAATTTGATACAATGGGGATTTGGGTGAACGGATAATAGCTGGAATCTCGAAATTTGGAATTGAGATTACTGGTGGGGTGTAGGATTGAGGTAGTTTTGAAAATTCGTACTTATGGGTACGAAAAGTACTAAATGGTACTAAATTTAGTACAATTTGGATTTGAATGAACGGATAGAGCTGGAAACCTGAAATTTGGAATTAATATTACTGTTGAAGTGTAGGATTGAGATATGAGGGTGGTTTTGGAAATTAGTACTTATGTGTACGGAAAGTACTAAATGGAACTAAATATTGTACAATGGGGATTTGGGTGAACGGATAGCGCTGGAATCTCTAAATTTGGAACTGAGAATACTGGTGGAGTTTAGTATTGTGGAAGTTTTGGAAATTCGTACATAGGGTACGAAAAATACTAAATAGCACTAAATTTGGTACAGTTTCGATTTGGGTGAACGGATAAAGCTTGATTCCTCAAATTTGGACTGAGGATCACTGATGAAGAGTAAGAAAGATGCACCAAAGGGTTTTTGGAAACTTGAGTGTACGAAAAGTACTAAATGGTACTAAATTTAGTACAATTTGGATTTGGGTGAACGGATAGAGCTGGATTCCTGATATTTGGAATTGATATTACTGTTGGAGTGTAGGACTGGGGAAGTTTTGGAAATTCTTACTTATGTGAATGAAAAGTACTAAATGGTACTAAATTTGGGACAATGGGGATTTGGGTGAGTTGGAATCTCGAAATTTGGAATTCAGATTACTGGTGGGGTGTAGAATTGAGGGAGTTTTGAAAATTCGTACTTATGGGTACGAAAAGTACTAAATGGTAATAAATTTAGTACAATTTGGATTTGGGTGAACGTATGTATGTAGTTGGAAACCTGAAATTTGGAATTAAGATTACTGTGAAGTGTAGAACTGAGATATGAGGGTGGTTTTGGAAATTCGTACTTATGTGTTCGAGAAGTACTAAATTTGGTACAATAGGGATTCGAGTGAACGGACAGAGCTGGAATCCTGAAATTTGAAATTGAGATTACTGTTGGAGCATAGGATTGGGGAAATTTTGGAAATTCGTATTTATGTGTACGAAAAGTACTAAATGGTACTAAATTTATTACAATTTGGATTTGGTGTGAACGGATAGAACTATAATCCTGAACTTTAAGTATTTTAATTTTATTTATTTTAATTTAAAGTATGAATTTTAGTAAACGGAAAGAGTTAGAATTTGCAACCCGTTCTCGGTAGCCTATAGAGGTAGAATTTGGATTTGGGTGACGGATAGTGTTTGAGTCCTGAAAATTTGAAATTAGGATTACTATTGGAGTGTAGGTGGTACTACCTGTGGTACAATTTGGGTTTGGGGGAACGGATAGAGCTGGAATCCTGGAATTTGGTCAGACTGCTGTTGGAGTATAGGATTGAGATGGAAGTAGTTTTTGAAATTCGTACTTATGGGTACGAAATGTACCAAATGGTACAACTTGGATTTGAGTGCACGGATAGCGCTGGAATCCTGTTATTTGGAATTATGGTTACTGTTGAAGTTGAGGATTAAGGTTGTTTTGGAAAATCGAATTGTACAGAATTTTGTACAATTTGTTTTTGTGTAAAGGGGTTTTTGGAAATTCGTCGTAGAAAGGTACGAAAAGTGCTAAAGTGTACTAAATATGGAATCCATTGTATTAGGCAAACGCGAAGAGCTAGAAATCTGAAATTTTGAACGAGTGGTCATTGATGGAGAGTTAGGAAGATGTACCAAATGGTATTTAGAAACTCGACCTAAAAGTGTACGAAAAGTACTAAAAGTTTCTAAATTTGGTACCAATTGCATATTTTTAATGGATAAAGCTAGAATCTTCAAATTTGGTTTGGGAATCAAGGTTGGGAAATGGCGTTGAAATAAGGAAATGGTTTTGGAAGTTCGTATTTATGATTACGAGCAGTACTAAATTTGGATTTGGGTGAACGGATAGAGCTGGAATCCTAAAGTTTTGAATTAAGATTACTGTAGGGGTGTAGGATTGAGATAGTTTTGGAAATTCGTACCTTTAGGTACGAAAAGTACTAAATGGTACTAAATTTGGTACAATTTGGATTTGGATGAACGGATAGAGCTGGAATTCTGAAATTTGGCACTAAGATTACTGCCGGACAGTAGAATTGAGGTAGTTTTGGAAATTCGTACTTATGGGTACAGAAAGCACTAAGTTTGGTACAATTTGAATTTTAGTAAACGGATAGTGTTGGAATTAGGAATTAAGATTACTGTAGGAGTGTAGTATTGAGGAAATGTTGAAAAGTCGTACGTATGGGTACGATAAGTACTAAATGGTACTAAATATGGTACAATATGGATTTGGGTGAACGGGTAGAGCTGGAATCCTGAAATTTTTGTTTGGGAAAGAAATGGTACTAAATTTGATACAATTTGGATTCGGGTGAATTAATAGAGCTGGAATCCTGAAATTTGGAATTACGATTACAGTCGAAGAGTAGGATTCAGGTTGTTTTGAAAAAGCAAACTTATGGTTACGAAAAGCACTAAATGGTACTAAATTTAGTACAATTTGTATGTAGGTGAACGGATAGCGGTGGAATCCTGCAATTTGAATGTATGATTATTGTAGCCCTGTTGCGTTGAGGAAGTTTTGAAAATTGGTACGAAAATTCTAAATTGTTCTAAATTTAGTACAATTTTAATTTGGTTTAACGGATAGAGTTTGAATCCTGAAATTTGGAAGTAAATTGGTATTAGTGCGACCAAATTTTCAGTGTTTGTCATTTCCATATTATATATTGTTTATTTGTTTTTTATATCCTTTCCGCATACGAAGTAGCGGGCATTTTGCTAGTTTTTATATATATGCAAAAATATATACAAGGATTTGAAATTTGGTATTAAGTCTTCTTTGGGGGTATACAACTTTCAACCTGAAATTTCTCGGTATAGGTCTACGTCTTCATATAGACCCATAGAATGGTACATCCCGATTTTCTGTATTTTGAAAGTTGTAGCCTCAATATCCCACCGAAATAACTGAAATTTGGTATTTAGTATTCCTCCCGATTTTCGGTATTTTGAAGGTTGTGGGCTCAATATCCCTTCGAAATGGCTGATATTTGGTATTAAGTTTTCCTTGGGGGTATAAAACTTTTCACCTGAAATTTGTCGGTATAGGTCCACGTCTTCATATAGCCCCCATAGAACGGTACTTCCAGATTTCTTGTATTTTGAAGGTTGTTGCTGTGGTTATACATTTCTCTATTTTATTGACTTGTCTAAAGAGAATTTTAAACAGAAAAATTTTACACATAAACATTTTTGTACCTATTATTGACATATTTGTTGCATAAGAAAATATATAAAATGCATAAATGTTGCATATGTCATATATTTCGATTGCAATTTAATCAGAAGCCAAAAATATGCCCAGTCCCAAAATTTGATATGAATCGGACCAAAAATAGTGGTTGCATAAAATTCAGCTGTCTAATAATTATGTACTACTATAGAGTGATTGAACATGGTCAACTTGGTCGCATACGACTGATCAACCAGGCTCATACTTGTACAACATAAACCAAGCAAAATTTTATGGAAGTGGTTCCATGAGATGCCATGATTTCACTGGATCTTTTGCATTTGTTCAAATGAAGTCGTGAAAGATCCGATCTTTTCATCAAGATTCGAACCCATTCGAAGGAAGTCGTGAAAGATCCGATCGTTTCATCTGCATTTGAACCAATTCAAAGGAAGTCGTGATTGATCCGATTTTTTCGTTAGCTTAGATGAATTTTGTGTTTTTATTTTTACACATGTATATATTCTTTTATTTATCTAAATATGTACGTTTAAAGCAATGTAAGATTTATTATGCTAGGAAGTCCCAATCATTGAGCTAAAAGTTGAGTCGGACTGCACTCTTTGGTATTAGTCCTGTTCCTTTACGTGCCTGAGGTTACCAGTTTTTACCCGCAAAGTGTTTCCTTACTTTTAAAAGCATACAATTTATATGAGAGCAGTTCACCACTTTTACCATTTTTGCAACAATTACCATTTTTAAAAGTAAAGGAACAGACCAATTATAAAAGTTTCCTTGCCTGCTCTAGAGAACCCTGCTCAACAAGTAGATTTGTAGATCCCTACAAAACAACAAACATTTCCAAAACGTTGTAAAATAAAATTTCGTGAATCACGAAATAATGGTTGGAGTCAATGTGGATATCTACACTGCACTGATGGGAAGTAAAATCCTTTTGTAAGATGAATCAAAACCTGTTGCGGAGGAAGTAAACTCTGTTGCGTGCAGCGGCGGTGTTTAGACTGCAACAGCTGGGACGGCCAGAAGTCAAGTTTCTCACCTAAATTTACAACCTGTCGCTTGCCAAACACATCGTTCCCGAAGTCTGGAAAGTAGGCCAGCTACTGAAGCCCGAAAAGGATGCCAGCAAAAGTGAATCTTACAAACCGATTTCGCTTTTGTCGCCCGTAGCAATGACCCTTGTGGCTTTAGTTCTTCCAGCATCAGAAATAACTTTCCAGTTGCCGATCAATAGTATAGGATCCGTAAGCATGACAACAACTGCGCTGAAGGCCATCTCCATCTCCATATTAGCCGAGGACTCACTCAGAGCAAGCCGTGCGATAGAACAGTGATAGTGACACTTGACAAGCACCCTCGTTTTTTCATGTCATCGAGCAGACACCGTCCAAGTTTGAAACGTTGGATAATAAATTTTAAGTGTGGACGATAGTAGTACGTGGAATTTAGGATCAAGAAGTCCAAGACCCTTAGAGTGAAGAAAACCTCTTCTAAATTCCAAACGCTGCACAGTGGCCGAAACCACTGATCTAGCGGCACGAAATTAATAACTTGGAAACGAATGAAGATATCTTTCTGAAATTTTGCACAAACTCAATCTGTGTCTGTGGGTAATTATGGACTAAATATGAACAACATAGGCAAATATTTTGGTATAGCACCCATATAACGGTACCTCCTGATATTCGATATTTTGAGGATTTAAGCCACATTTTTCTCCCAAATTAGTTGTAATTTGGTACTTAGGGTTCCTAGTGATCACTAAACCTTTCCACCAAAAATTGTGGACATAGGTCCACGTTTGGGTATAGGCCCCTTTTAACGTACCTCCCGACTTTCAGTAGTTTGGGATCTAAAGCTACATATTCCGACCAAATTAGGTGTAATTTGGTATTTGGGGTTCCCAGTGGACACAAAAATTCTCCACCAAAAATTGCGAACATAGGTCTACATTTTGATATAGGCCCTATATAACCGTACCGACAGATTTTTGGTATTTTGATGATTTAAGCTATTTTTCAAGACCAATTATCAACAAGATTTGCAGGTATTTGCAGCTATATTTTGGTTATTCGGAATCTAGGGAGTCCAATTTAATTATTAAAAAAATAACTGGACCGAACCTCGGTGGACCTTTGTAGTTACGCTCCATCCAACAAAAGTATATTGCACTAAAAACATACAAAAAAATAATAATTTTTGAAAATTTATTGCTTTATAACTATGTAACTTCTGGCCCCAAACATTTTATTTTAATTTAACTTAAACCCTCCCCTATCAACAAAAAATAAACTTTGTTTAGTTTTATTACGACTTTATTTAACAATTAAACAAATATGAGATCAGGTTTTTAGCAACAATTTTATTAAAATCTGATCCGTCAAAATTTCTTGCACTTGACACTGAATAACTGAGTGAATATTTACAACAACAAAAAAGTAAAAACAAAATCTTAGTCAGCAGAGTGTCTGTAATCGATATAATGGAAAACATTTCGCAATTTTATACTTTGATTTTTTGACTTTCGCGCCGCTAGATCAATGATTTCGTCCTCTGTGCGCTGCAGACGGCATTGAGATCGTAACGTATGCGAATGATTGTACTATCTTGGCGTCAGGTGCCTTCCCTGACGACATTTGTGAAAGACTGCACTCCTTTTTGTCTGATCTTACCATTTTTTCCACGCGAGGAATATGCAAATACCAGCCAATAAATCTACGGCCACTCTGTTCACTACCTGGGCGGCAGAGTTGGGAACAATAGAGTTGAATGTCATGGTCCATGATAGCAGAATTCAGACCACAGACCCAGGCAGCCAGGGGGTCTTCATAATCTAGAAGGAGAAGTCTAACGTTATAAGAGAGAACCTCTAGATCAACAAGCCTTTCAGTCAGGTTTAAGTAGCATTCACACGAATGCAGTCGCAGATGCAGTAAACAGTTATCGTGTGAATGCGGTCCTTGGAGCTGTCAGGACAAACCAGAGTAGTTTTGGGTCAATACGCTCCTTTTCAATTGTCCTACCAATCCTGCTAAGAAACTTAAGTTTGCAGCTTTGTGGTTACAAACCATATAAATAACGAAATAGCCACATTCTTACGACTGATAGACCCAGAGTCAGATTAAGCAGAAAAATGAGAATACAAACATATTAGCTGCTGTTACAACAACGAGAACAAACTGCAATTATAGATGTAAACTTTATGATGATAAATAAATTATAGTTATTTCATTAATTCCTTTGAATTAATAAAATAAAAAAAATTAAAATCATTTTTCAATACAGCATTTTCCATTTTCCGAACAAGACGTGAAAATTACATGCCAAAGGGTTGGTGAAAATGACATGCCAAAGATTAGTGAAAATGCTATTCTTGGGAATTGGTTAAGATGGCATGCCAAAGGATTGTTGAAGATACCATTCCATCGAGTTAGTAAAGATGACATGCTTAGGATCTGAAAATGAATTGCATCTTTTGGGGGTCACGCTCTTGTAAAAAGAATGAGTGAAGATGCTGAAAAAATGACATTCCATTTCAATTGCACCCATTCTTGAATAGCATCTTTGTCATCGAATATTTTGCTGGGAAGGTATTCGATAAAACAAAACCTCCCTTACAAACTAAAATATTTTGATACCCACAGCATTTATGCTAACGAGGGTATATACACTTTCATACGGGAAAAATGTGCCTCATCGAAATAATGGTTTTAGACCCCAAGTATGTTTGGACGAAATCCGTTTCAGACAATTTGGAGTCGATTTAGCAATGTCCGTCCGTATGTCTGGCTGGCTGGCTGGCTTGTGCCCGCAATAACTCTCGAACGAATGAACCGATTGGTCCCAAATTTGGCTTTCGCAATATTTTGTCCAAACTTAGTTTAAGTCCGAAAATGGGTTATATCGGTCCACTCTTTCCGGTACCTCCACAACAAAAGTTCCATAATGTTCCCAAAATTTGTGCGCACGATAACTCTTGAAGGGAGTAATCGATTGGGTCCATACTTTGCACATCGTGAAATGTGTACCAGACTTAAATAAGGTTTCAATATGAACTCAATCGGTCCACTCCTTCGGGTTCCTCCCACACAAAATTTCGGAAAAGTTCAGTTTAGGGCAATCTCTCGAATCGCTTTGATTTTTGTTTTAGCAACCTGTATTCACCGCCCTCCATACGACGGTACAAGTTTAATCAAGGCAAAGTCCATACTTCCTGGGGGAATAGCCTGAAAGTTATAAAAACCACTATGACACCGTGTGTAGTGGTTGGAGCGCAAGATAACTCTCGAACGGATCTACCGATTCGGTCCAAATTGTGGTCTTCGTAATATTTTGTGAAAACTTAGTTTAAGTTCGAAGATAAGCCATATTGGTCCACTCCTTCCGGTATCTCCCCCACAAAAGCTCAAAAATGTCCGGAAAAATTATGCGCACTATAAGTCTTGATGGCAGTTACCGATTTGGTCCATACTTTACACATCCTAATATATATACCAAATATAGATCAGGTGCGAATAAAACAAACAAAAACATTGTTCCACAACATCCCATACGGGACAAGGGAGACTTCTCTCAGATCAGGTGCGAATATGGGCTAGTCCATACTTCTTGAGAAAACATCCTAAACGTTGTAAAAACCCCCTATGGCACCATAGTAGTGGCTGGAGAGCTCGAACCGAATACTGTGTTCGTCCACAATTTTGGATGTTATAATATTTCTTCGAATATTAGATGAAATTCGAAGGTGTTGCTTATAGGTTCACTCCTTCCCATACCTCCCCCACAAAAGTTCAAAAATATTCGCTACAATGGTACGCGCGATTTCTTATAGACGTAGCAACCGATTTCGTCCAAAATTTGGATCTGTTCGAGGATCCTTTGGACATTTTTACCGAAGGTTTTCCTACTGGCCCTGTTTACAGCCATTTTATGTTTTTCGTAGGCTAGTGTGATGAAAAAGCTCTATCTATCGGTATCCCCGCAAATTTTTGAGCTTTAATCCTGTCCATACTTTTGTCGGTTCATACGCCCATAAACCTACATAATTTTTTTTTTTTTGGGGAAAAAAAGTATTTCAATCCACACAGGCTGAGGGTATATATCTGTCGGCAAAGCCAACTGATACTTGTTTACTTGTTTTAAACATTATTTCATCCCGTTTTTCTTTTAATAAAGTTTGTTATGTATTTCTTTGGAATTTTTAATGTACCTATGCACAGTGGATCCACTTGTATGGAGAAAGTGGCCAAAAATATTTAGAGTGTATAAATCAAGCCAATGCGCCGGTTACCGGTTTGTGCTGCTGCGAAGAGTGTTTTAAGAAACCACGAGCGTAACATTCTCCCCCCTTTCCCCTCTGGAGGGGGTATACGGTAAAAATTGTTTTATGCTGTTAATACAAAATGACTTGAACAAAAGGCCCGATTATCTTATGATGCAAAAATAGGCTTGGGGAAACAAAACAATCTCCAAAACAACATAAAATCCAACCAATTTAGCGGATTAAAAAAATCAAAATTTTTGTCTGAAAATTGGTAAAATTTTTATACCCTACACCACAGGGACGTACGCAGGATTTCATTTCGGGGGGGGCCCAACTTGACCAAAAATTATAAAATTCAAAAATGTGGTGTAGTATTACGTAAAGCTATTTTAAAGGGGTTTTTAGTTGATTTTCTATGAAATATTGATACAAAGTATATAATTTCAATTGAGAGAGTTTACAATATTTAAGATATAACTTTTAAGTTTGGAACAGAGTATAATAAATTAGTCTTTGGATGTTTAGAATTGAAATTAACCATATCAGAACATGTTTAGTATAGTCCCCATACACAAATTCCGCCTGGTATTTTGAAGATTTTAACCAAATTCTCCAACGCAATTGACGTAATAACTAAACAATCTTTCAAATGAACATTACCCATATAGGTTTACGTTTTAATGTATCCCAGAATTTTTAACCACAGTAGCTCTTATTTGGCATTTTCGATTCTATTTCAAAGACTTTCAGTATTTATTCTTCTTTAAAGTACATATCCATATATACCACATTAACTTCAGTCCCATTAAAAAAGTTTTGTCTTATTTTTGCCTTATTAAGTTATCAATTGGACACATTTTTACCACTAGGACTGATTCTAACAAGAAGATCTATCTAAAAACCTATTACTGTTATTTGTATACCATTAATTAATTGAAATCAATAACTCCAAAAAAAAAAAAAAAATAAATCGAATCCGCGAGTGCAGATTGGGCTTGTACCGAACTATTGTTAGAAAATATTATTCTTTTATGTCATAAAAACGCCAAAACTTTACTATTTTACCAGAAGTGATAGAGTTCATGCAAGCCAACTAAAAAATTCAGAAAATTACATTTATGGTCTGTTCCAGTACTGCAAGAATCTACTCATTTTTAGTAGCAAAAATATGTAGATTCCTGTTCTGGAACAGGCATTTAGAAAGAAGAAAAAACATTTTTATCAGGAGTCGGGCGATACCAACTACGACTCATAGACTCCGAATTCTACTCGCAGTACTGTTTGAGACTACGAAATCCACATTCTGTCTCGGCAAAATTTTAGCTAAGTCCTGACAAAATAGGTTAAGTCGAAAAACTCCATCAGTAGTGCGATTGTCTAACACATTTTTTGAGTTACCGACAAAAATCCCAAACCCAAAATTATATATGAAAAGTTCAATAAAAATTGAAAACAGTCTTACTATCAGTATAACGGTATAAATCGGTAATTACCGAAATTATAAGTATTTTAATTTTACCGACAATTGTCGGTAATTCAAAAATTGAGTTAGAGAATCGCTCTACTGATTGTTGTTCCGCCTTATTTCTATCTTCATTGTACGATTATATGTTTATGAACTCGATGACGTTTAAAACCTTCCAAGGACTATGACTTCTGTCGGCACAGCGGAGGTAAACTTATGAAAATTCATAACTTTTGTTTTCTCGAAAACAAGAAAAAAAATATCAGTCGGGTTTGCCGACAGCCTGTGTAAGTTGAGACTTTTATCTATAAACAGATCGAATACGGGCTTCATAACCAAAATCTTTGTCCTATAAATTGTGTAGTCAGGGAGTTTCGGAATTTCGTGGCTTTTTTTGGACGTATAAAATTTCCGACAAAAATATCGAAACATTTGGGTATAAAACTTCAAGATTGTGGGTGTTGCGACTAAATGCTTATGCTGAGCTCATAAGTTTGACTTCGATAAGAGCGCAAAAGTTTTGCACTTTTGTGTAGAAGATACCTGAAAGAATGGTCCATTTTGGAAGTGGACCTAATTTTGGAAGTCATTCCTTTTGATAGTTATGGTGTCAAGCCGTTATTTTAGTTGATCATGGTAAGATTTAGAGCTTTTGAACCGTTATGTCAGGAAGCATGGACTTACCACGAAAAATAGAATATCGCTGTAACCAAGACCGACCGCAAGCAGTAGCATTGGTCAAAATGTCCAAAGGATTCTCGAACAGCCCATAAATTGCACTTATGTTGAAATTTTGTGAGGGAGGTATCCGAAGATGTTGTCGCATATAGACCCTCTTGGTACTTGATATACACACAGAGAAGAGATATTGTTGGGACAATCATATTCTGACAGCAAAATAGTGTATTTTAAAAATCTGAAAATATATATTGTTGTTTCAACCATATATTTTTTATTAGCAAACATGATGACACAAAATATATTGTTGCGCCAACAATACATATTTTAAGAATTTTAAAATACACTATTTTGCTCTTAGAATATGATTGTTCCAACAATATTTTTTCTCTGCGTGTACATATCGCTCAATTACTCAAAGAGTGGCATAACTCAAAAAATGCACTTTCTGAGTTAGCAATTTCAAATTTTCATGCTGATATCTCTAAAACTCGGCGTATTACAGCTGATTTACTACGAGTTTCGCATAGTTCAACACAAAAGTTTTTGGAGTTTGTGAAGCAATAAAACACTTCAAATCATGCTTGATCTTGTACACAATTTTAACACTGATATCTGGCTAGGTGTTTGAAAAATATGGTCCACGTAGTTATTTTGTTTTTTATGTAATATTCTTTTTATGTTTGGAAGTCAAATTCCAATCGCCAACTTAAAACGCATTTTTCTCGAAACTTGATTTTTTGAAATGTGGCACTCTTTGAGTAAATGGGCGATATGTACGTCCGGAAGTAATTTTAGGATGTTCAAAGTTTCGGTGAAATCGGATATTGAAATTTTGTGTGCGAGGTATCTGAAGGAGTGAACAGATATAATCGATATTCGAACCTAATCTATGTCTCGAAGAAATCGATTTGGAAATTCGAGAGTTATTGTGCGCACCATTTTAGCGAAATATTTTGTATATTTTTGCTAAATCGACGCCAAATTATTTGAAGCTACTTTTGTCGAAAGATATGAGAAGTCATAGGTCATTATTTCGATGAGGTACATTTTTATCGTTAGCCTAAAGGCAGAAATTACAGCAGATTTTAATACCATTTAACAAAATAATTTCTTTTACGGTTGTTTTAGGCTACAACTTTGTTAGTGGTAGGAAAACAATTCTGGTGGGTATGCTACGAGTACTTATAGCAGATATTAGCACTTTATGACGCACAACAATAAATTGTTCTCCATTAAATAAATAATAAAAAAATTAAGGTAGTAAAACAATTTTCTAATTGGTTTTAGAGATACACTCCACGGAAAACACTTGATATATCGTACCCTTTTGTCCAGTAAACATGTCATTTCATGCACTTCCAATCCGAACAAAAATAAACTCGTAATTTTTTGAATACAGAATGAGTTTAAAGCCTTAAGACCTTTATATTCATTATAGAATTCCTCGACCCTTTATTATTTGATAATGAAATTACATGAGATAAAGAAGTAATTCAGATTTTACTGGAAGTTTTTCTCAAAAAGAGTATTCAAACAAAAAATTGTTTAAATATTTCTTAGACAACTTGTTCATAAAGTACATTTTTAGTACATAACCTTCAGAACAATCTAACTTTACTTTTCAAAATTCCATAAATAAAAATTATTTTAGAGAAAAAACGTAATAATTTGTTAAAATAGCTCAAAAAATTTTAGTCGACCAAATCATTTCGGGGGGGGCCCGGGCCCCCAGTGCCCCCCCCCCCCCCTGCGTACGTCCCTGCTACACCACTATGTGGGGAGGGTATTATAAGTTGGTTTTGGCCAAAAAGTTTGTAACGCATCGAAATAATGGTCCTAGACCCATACTTATATATACCAAAATTAATGTCTCGACGAGCTGAGTCGATCTGGCTATGTGTGTCCGTCCGTCAGTCCGTCCGTCTGTCCATTTGTCCATCTTAACCTTGTAATCACGCTACAGGTCGCAATTTTGATCGGATCGTCACCAAATCTTGGGTGTTGATGAGGGTCCCGGAGGGGAAGAAGCCTATTGATATTGGTGATGGTCGGATAATATTCAGGGGTCGGAATGGGCAAAAAACTTATTTGGGGAAAAAGTCAACGTTTTATTTCAAAGCGAATATCTCCGCATCTATAATGGGTATATCAAAAGCAAAACCTGCTAATGAAAGCAAAAAATATCACCTTTTCAACGATGTATAGTGGGTTGTCGTAGGTGGTCAAACAAAGAAGAAATCGCAATAGCCGCTAATACAACCCATCTTTTTATTTTTGCGATTTGAGTTATAATGACGAATATCGCAGCTTTGATTGGGGATCTTCCAAAAGCAAAGCCTGACTATGAAAGAAGAATATCCCACCTTTACAATGATTCAAAGCGTGTTGGCGTAGGTGGCCAAATAACGGAGATATAGGAATATTCGGTAATACATCCCATTTTTCAATTATTTTCAAAATCGCGCTACAGGTCGCAATTTTGATCGGATCGTCACGAAATTTTGGGAGTTAATGGGGGTCCCACAGAGGAAGAAGCCTATTGATTTTGATGATGGTCGGATAATATTCAGGGGTCGAAATGGGCAATAATTTATTTGGAGAAAAGGTCAACGTTTTATTTCAAATCCAATAGCTCTGTTTCTTCAAGAGGTATATCAAAAGCAAAACCTGGCAAGGAAAGTAGAAAATATCACCTTTACAACGATGTACAGTAGGCTGTCGTAGGTGGTCAAACAACAGAGATATTGCAATAGTCGGTAATGCATCCCATTTTCCGATTTCCTTGTAATCACGCTACAGGTCGCAATTTTGATCGGATCGTCACGGTTTTTTTGGGAGTTGATGCGAGTCCCACATAGGAAGAAGCCTATTAAGTTTGGTGATGGTCGGATAATATTCAGGAGTCGGAATAAGCAAAAAGCGTATGTGGAGAAAAGTCAAAGTTTTTTTCTTATGCGAATATCTCCGCTTCTGGTAGGAGCATTCCAAAAAGAAAACCTGCCAATGTTAGAAAAAAATTTCTCCTTTATATTGATGCAAAGTATGTTGGCGTAATTGAGCAAACAACGAAGATATTGCAAAAGTCAGTAATATATCCATTTTTTTCATTTTTGGTAATCACGCTACCGGTTGGAATTTTGATCGGATAGTCACTAGTTTTTGGGGGTAGATGCGGGCCCCACAGAGGAAGAACCCTATTGATTGTAGTGATAGTCGGATAATATTTAGGGGTCGGAATTGGGAAAAACTTATGTGGAGACAAATTCAAAGTTTTATTCTTTGTGAATATATCGGCTTCTAGTGGGGTTTCCAACGGTAAATTGGTGTAAAGTAGGTTGGCGAAGGTGGCCAAACAAGGGAGATACCACAATGCATCCAATTCTTCCATTTTTTGCAATCACGCTACAGGTCGCAATTTTGATCGGATGGTCACGAAATTTTGGTTGCTTATGGGGGTCCCGAGAGAAAGAGGCATATTATGTTTGATGGTATTCGGATTATATTCCCTAAAAGAAATGTTTACCAGTAAAAAGCTTTTGCACAGGGGTAGTGGTGTAGGGTAACAAATGGTCGGCCCAGTCCCGACTATAGCCTTTGCTCACTTGTTAATATAGATCTTGTACCGTTCTTCCTGGAAGACACGAACCGCCAACGTAAGACAAATTTGGAAGAAGATTTCTTCATATTGCCGCTGATGCCAATTATGTTAATGTACGTGGTCAGATATATCCATAGAAACAATATTCTAGGGCAGCTTTAGTCAGCGGCCCACCATTTATAGTCTGGCAATAGATGGCAGCTGATTTTGATACTGAATAATCTTAAACCCATGTCATACTTTGGAAAATTATTCCCGAGGTGGGCACTGGTGGGCATCATGACTAAAACCTTAGGTCAAATTTAAGTATGTGATCGAATTGACATTACAAAATACACTAAGAAAATATGCAGCTAACTAGAATTCCACAACACGTTAAAACACAATTTTTTAATGAAAATTAAGCTTATACCTCCTCCTTCAAAATCCACTATAATATTTTGCTATACGTATTAGTTTCGCGATATTTTGAATATATTTACTTGCACTTAAAATATAGGTTGTACTCACAACAAAAAATATTTGTCAAATGTTCCGACTTTTGAAGCTATTCTTAAGAAGATCGCGTTCGAATGAGACAAAAATTAATGCATATTGAAAAAGGTCCATGTCATAGCTGTCAGAGTTGCCAGATGTTGTAACAAAATTTTGACATTCATTTTTTTTATTTTTGGCCAATGGGTGGATCTACTGTGCTATGTGTCGGTTGCTGCTTTTGTGTTTTGTATTTCTATGTATTTCAATAAACCAATTAATATGTGTGTATATGTTAGAGGTAGCCAGCGAGCGCTTACCGAAAGCAATTGAGCATACACTTCAATGTGTTTTACCATGGTAGAACAAATACAAGGTAAAGTTAATACTACAACAAATACAACTCGAACAACAACCACAAAGGAATTTGTTTTTGTTTGTAACGTTACTGCCAGTTGTATTTGTAAACAAAACAAGGAAATGTCTATAAATTATTGGAATTTAAAAAAACTAATAATTTTTCACATTTGGTTGAATATTTTGAAAAACATGAATGAAAATTCGTTACATTTTCAATTTTTATGCTTCCACATCATTCCACTAAATGCATAAATTTTCGCAGAAAGTAGAATTCTTGCAGAAAAGAAAAAGGAGAAGCTGTTTCAATGTTTTGTTTTAGAAATCAAAGAAGCACATGTTTATTAGGATTTTATTTTTTTTAAATTTTAACAAAATACCTCACATATTAACAAACGTTGTATCGCCTCTACAAGCGGGGATTTACTGCGCGGCTTATCGTTCGAACATGGAGGAGGTTACATATCATTGATATGAAGAAGTCTTTCTGGGAAATGGTTTTTTTCGAATGATATATTGTTTTCTCAAAAATATATGTCCCTAATGTACATCGAAATAGAAATAAATGTATAAAATGTCATATGAAATTTGACACTAACGTTACAACCCAGTTTAGTCAGCTGTGTATTGCTGCTACCTTTTCTTATTCTACCATGGTGTTTTACATTGAAATTTACGCTCCCTTGCTCTTAGTAAGCGCCCACTGTTGCATGTGTTTGTTTTTTTTGTACCTTTTGGGTTTGTATTTATATTATATCTAAACATATATTTGTTTGCACCAAAACAAATATTTGTATTCACCCAAACATAAATTTGTTTGCAGGACCCAAACATACATATGTTATGTTTGGGACTGGTTGCAAACAAATATATGTTTGCTGCAAAATATGTTTGGGACATGTGTTAGAGAGGCCTTTGTTTCCTCCGTGTATAAAGGAAAATTGTATTGAAAATATTTACAAAATTAAGATAAAATAGTAATCATTTGAATCCCAATACCAAATGGGACTTAAAATTTTTGTATTTAGTCGTAGTTTAATACAAAAAATTTCGAGAAAATCGAAGAAAATTGTCAATTGCATCCATGACCACTGTGCAAAATTTGTATCTATTTTTATTAGTAAGCTGACAAAACAACAAAAAATACAAAAATAATTATATTTGGGCTAATATAAAAAAATAATAGTATTTTTTTGCACATAGTTTTTACATTATTTAACCTTTTCAAGGCGCGATGTCAGAAACCAATTGTCGAAGGCACTTTTTCCACTCCGATTAGTTTTTGAACGGTTCAACATCATCT